>NW_028318288.1:20000-207500 GCF_062004578.1 Staurois parvus | reverse complement strand
TACTCGGGGTCCTTGGGCCTCTCCATTCTTCCTCCATACTCGGGGTCCTTGGGCCTCTCCATTCTTCCTCCATACTCGGGGTCCTTGGGCCTCTCCATTCTTTCTCCATACTCGGGGTCCTTGGGCCTCTCCATTCTTCCTCCATACTCGGGGTCCTTGGGCCCCTCCATTCTTCCTCCATACTCGGGGTCCTTGTGCCCCTCCATTCTTCCTCCATACTCGGGGTCCTTGTGCCCCTCCATTCTTCCTCTATACTTGGGGTCCTTGGTTTCCAAATGAGATGCAAAAGTGGCTCTCATCAGAAAAGAGGACTTTGGACCACTGAACAACAGACCAGGTCTGTTTTTCGTTAGCCCAGGTAAGACGCTTCTGACGTTTGTTGTTCAGGAGCGGCTTGACAAGAGGAATACGACATTTGAAGCCCATGTCCAGGATCCGTCTGTGTGTGGTGGCTCTTGATGCACTGACTCCAGCCTCAGTCCACTCCTTTTGAAAGTCCCCAACACTTTTGAATGGCCTTTTCCTGACAATCCTCTCCAGGCTGCGGTCATCCCTGCTGCTTGTGCACTTTGTGAGCATCCAACTTTTTTTGCAATTAATTTTTGAGGCTTTCCCTCCTTATGGAGGGTGTCAATGATGGTGTCAGGACAGCAGTCTTTCCCATGATTGTGATTCCTACTGAACCAGACTGAGAGACCATTTAAAGGCTCAGGAACCCTTTGCAGGTGTTATGGCTGAATTATCTGATTAGAGTGGGACACTTTGAGCCGAGAATATTCCACCTTTTCACAATATTCTCATTTTCTGAGATTGTGGATTTGGGGTTTTCATGAGCTGTAAGCCATAATCATCACAATGATGACAAATCACGGCTTGAACTATCTTGCTTTGCATGTAATGAGTCTCATATATTAGTTTCACCTTTTAAGTTGCTGCACTGAAATAAATGAACTTTTGCACCATATTCTAATTTTTTGAGTTTCACCTGTATATATATATATATATATATATATATGTGTGTGTGTATATGTGTGTATATATATGTGTATATATATATGTGTATATATATATATGTATGTATATATATATATATATATATATATATATATATATATATACACACACACATATATATACTGCATGTGGAAATTCATTTTTATTCCGAAATATATGAAAAATATTTTCTCAAATATATATTTTTTAAATATATTCTTCAGATTTTTTCAACATATAAAAAAGTCATTTTAACATATATTTTACATATATTTGTAAATGCATTCCAAAAATTCAGATCTGTATTTTTAAAGACATACAGTATATTTGAAATATATTTTTAAAAATATTTTTCATATATTTTGTACTAAAAATGCATTACAACATGCAGTATATATATATATATATATATTTAAATATGTTTTGAAATATATTGAATATGGCCAACATTGTAGCACTTCAAATTTTTGTCAATATATTTGGGAAGAATATTTTCAATATTTTCAATATTCAATATTTCAAATATATTTTTCTTCCATATGGGCTGGTTCCAGCTCCGCCCACTCTCTAAGTGCCGCGTTAGTTTGACATAAACAAATTAGTTATAGAAAACACACAAGACTTTTCCTCCACGCAGACCTGCCGTTCAGGAGATCACGCTCCTCTCTGTTACCTCCATCCGTTCTCCATCCATCTGTTTGAGGTTTCTGCACATTCCGAGAATCTGTCCCACCCATCCACTAATGCTGCTCCCTCGCCATGTCAAAGTCAATTCATGTAAGGCCAATGTTTTCAGGGTGATAAACTCGGATCTGGGATTCATGGGAAGCTGTATGTATTATGGATGCCGAATGTTAAAATTTACTATAAATCTGCCTTGGCTCCTCACTTTAAAGCAGATCTTCATCTTCCATATCCTCATCCCTCCCCTTCACCCCTTCTCCACCCCTCTGCCCAATTAGGAATCTCTTTTTTTTCCCTTCATTTACTTTTTATAAATGAATTTGTCTTGACCCCGCCCGCCCTGGACATTCATCTAGACCACAGGTATCAAATTGGCAGACCTCCAGCTGTTGCCAAACTACAAGTCCCATGAGGCATTGCAAGATTGACAGTGACAAGCATGACTCCCAAAGGCAGAGGCATGATGGGACTTGTAGTTTGCAACAGCTGGAGGGCCACCAGTTTGACACCCCTGACCTAGACAAACGACGTGCCCTGTTCCCGCTTTACCTCCTGAGATATGAACATCATATATCCCAATAGGCAAAGCCTTTCATTCAGTAAGGCTCCATTCACACCTGAGCGTTTTGCAGCCCGAAGCAGTAGAAAAAAATCAATTATTCTTTATGGTGGCGGTTCACATTTCCACTCCAAGTCGCCTGCAGCCAAACTCCTGAAGTTCAAAAATATTTTGGAGGTACTTTTTTAATTCGATTCAGGCTGATTTTTTACCATTTTTTTTCTCCATAGAAATGCATTGAAATGTGCACTTTTCATACATCATCATACATTTGTGGAGAGTTTTTCTGCTCACATTTAAAAAATGTTTAAAATCATGATAATAAATGAATAAATAAATGTTAAATAAAGAAAATAAATTATATATATATATATATATATATATATATACAGTCATGGCCGAAATTGTTGGCACCCTTGATATTTTTCCTGAAAATCAAGTATTTCACACAAAAAAGGTATTGCATTAACACATGTTTTGCTATACACATGTTTATTCCCTTTGTATGTATTGGAACAAATATAAAACAGAGGCAGAAAAGCAAATATGACATAATGTCACACAAAACCCCAAAAATGGGCTGGACAAAAGTATTGGCACCCTTAACTTAATATTTGGTTGCACACCCTTTGGAAAACATAACTGAAATCAGTCGCTTCCTATAACCATCAATAAGCTTCTGACACCTCTCACCCGGAATTTTGGACCACTCTTCCTTTGCAAACAGCTCCAGGTCTCTCTTATTGGAAGGACACCTTTTCCCAACAGCAATTTTAAGATCTCTCCACAGGTGTTCAATGGGATTTAGATCTGGGCTCATTGCTGGCCACTTCAGAACTCTCCAGCGCTTCTTTGCCATCCATTTCTGAGTGCTTTTTGACGTATGTTTGGGGTCATTGTCCTGCTGGAAGACCCAGGATCTTGGACGCAAACCCAGCTTTCTGACACTGGGCCCTACAGTGCGACCCAAAATCCTTTGGTAATCCTCAGATTTCATGATGCCTTGCACACAGTCAAGGCACCCAGTGCCAGAGGCAGCAAAACAACCCCAAAACATCATTGAACCTCCACCATATTTTACCGTAGGTACTGTGTTTTGTTCTTTGTAGGCCTCATTCCGTTTTCGGTAAACAGTAGAATGATGTGCTTTACCGAAAAGCTCTATCTTGGTCTCATCTGTCCACAAGACGTTTTCCCAGAAGGCTTTTGGCTTACTCAAGTACATTTTGGCAAACTGTAGTCTTGCTTTTTTATGTCTCTGTGTCAGCAGTGGGGTCCTCCTGGGTCTCCTGCCATAGCGTTTCATTTCATTTAAATGTCGACGGATAGTTCGCGCTGACACTGATGCTCCCTGAGCCTGCAGGACAGCTTGAATGTCTTTGGAACATGTTTGGGGCTGCTTATCCACCATCCGGACTATTCTGCGTTGCAATCTTTCATCAATTTTCCTCATCCGTCCACGACCAGGGAGATTAGCTACAGTGCCATGGGTTGCAAACTTCTTGATAATGTTGCGCACTGTGGACAAAGGCAAATCTAGTTCTCTGGAGATGGACTTGTAACCTTGAGATTGTTGATATTTTGCCACAATTTTGGTTCTCAGGTCCTCAGACAGTTCTCGTCTCCTCTTTCTGTTGTCCATGCTTAGTGTGGCACAGACAGACACACAATGCAAAGGTTAAGTGAACGTCTCTCCTTTTTATCTGCTTTCAGGTGTGATTTCTATATTGCCCACACCTGTTACTTGCCCCAGGTGAGTTTACAGGAGCATCACATGCTTGTAACATTCTTATTTATCCGCAGTTGTGAAAGGGTGCCAATACTTTTGTCCAGCCCATTTTTGGAGGTTTGTGTGACATTATGTCGAATTTGCTTTCTTTCCTCCCTTTTTTTGTTTTGTCCCAATACACACAAAGGGAATAAACATGTGTATAGCAAAACATGTGTTAATGCAATACGTTTCGTGAGAAATACATGATTTCCTGGAGAAATATCAAGGGTGCCAACAATTTCGGCCATGACTGTATATATAAATACATACAGTAAAAAAAGACAATGAAATAAAAATAATTAATAATAAATAATGAAAGTAATACATAATAATCAACTCCCTAACCCTTAACCCTAAAAAAGTAGACGAATAAAAAGAATAAATTAATAAATATAATCATTTACAAATTTAAATAATATAACACCCTAACCCTAAAAAAAAATTAAAAAATCCCTAACCCCAACAGCCGCCAATAATTCTAAGCATAAACCAAACCCTAACATCTACCCTCAACCTTAACCCTAACTCTCACCCCCAACCCCAACCACTAATCCTAACCCCTAATTCCTAACCCTAACTCTAACCGTAACCCTTAATCCAAACCCCAACACTAATCCAAACCTCTAATCCCTATCCCTAACTCCTAGCCCTAACTCTAACCCAAACCCCTAATCCCTAACCCTAACCCCAACTCTAACCCCTAATTTCTAAATCTAAACTCAACCCTAACTCTAACCCCTCACACTAACCCCAACCCTAACTCCAACTCTTAACACTAACCCCAACCCTAACTCTAACCCTAACACTAACCCCAACCCTAACTCCAACTCTTAACCCTAACCCCTAACTCTAACCCCAACCCTAACTCCAACCCCTAAACCTAACCCCAAACCTAACTCCAACCCCTAAACCTAACTCCAACCCTAACTCCAACCCCTAAACCTAACCCCAACCCTAACTCCAACCCCTAACCCCAACCTTAACTCTAACCCCTAATTTCTAACACTAACCCCAACCCTAACTCTAACCCCTAACCCCAACCTTAACTCTAACCCCTAATTTCTAACTCTAACCTCAACCCTAACACTAACCCTAACACTAACCCCAACCCTAACTCCAACTCTTAACCCTAACCCCTAACTCTAACCCCTAACCCCAAGCCTAACTCCAACCCCTAAACCTAACCCCAACCCTAAACTCCAACCCCTAACCCCAACCTTAACTCTAACCCCTAATTTCTAACACTAACCCCAACCCTAACTCTAATCCCTAATTTCTAACACTTACCCCAAACCTCACTCCAACCCCTAAACCTAACCTCAACCCTAACTCTAACCCTAACACTAACCCCAACCCTAACTCCAACTCTTAACCCTATGTTATGATCCGCCAGGTGGTGCCTCAGGCTGCCAACTGACAGACCTACTCAGAGCGTGGGGTCTAAGCCCGGGCTGTGCTTTCACCAGAGGCCCTGATGGTGGGGATGGACTTGAAACAGTCCCGGGCCAGGTCACGACCTCCGAGCAGGCCCACCAGTGGCTGAGGAAACCTTTGGGGACAGGTACCGGGAGAGCCAGATATGAAGAGGTTGGCGGCCCCAGCAGGGTAGTACGGATCGTGGGCCCGTGAGGGTAAGCGGGGTACAGAATCGGTAGGCGAAGAGTAGTCGGGTCACACGCAGGGTCAGCAGGGAAGTCAATCCGTAGAATGATCAGGGCAATCTGGGTCAAACGCAGGAGCAGGCAGAGTAGTCAGGACAATCCGGGTCAATCACAGGAGCAGGCAGAATAGTCAGGGCAATCCGGGTCAATCACAGGGGCAGGCAGCGTAGTCAGGGTCAATCAGGGTCACTAGACAGGTGCAGGAACTCGGGATCACAGGAAGACCTTGCGGCAATCTGTGACAGTGCAGGGCATCTTTAAATAGTGCGCCCTGCACTGTCATTGGCCGGCTAGGACGCGCCCCCGGCTGTCATTGGGCGCCTGAGGCGCGCCCCCGGCACCTACTGCGCATGCGCGGCGTCCTGTCAGCCGCGGCTCGCCGGGACCTAGTGCCTGTGTCCCGGCGCGATCTGCCGCCAATGCGCATGCGCGGGGGACAGAGCCGCGATCGAGGAGCACGGAGCCGCGATCCCTGACATTGCCCCCCCCCCAATGGGCACCCTCCGGGAGCCCCACTGATCTCTCCACCGCGGGTGAGCACGACAAAATTCCCGGATGAGCCTGGGCGCGTGGACGTTCTGGGCGGGTTCCCATGAGTTCTCCTCAGGGCCATACCCCTTCCATTTTATCAGGAACTGTGTCTGGCCCCCCCTCCGTCGGCAACTGAGGATAGTCTCCACTTCATATTCCTCCTGGTCACCTATGGTGACTGCCTCGGGAGGTCTGGATTCACGGTCCGGGAAGGGATCCGGTCTGGATGGCTTCAGGAGAGATACATGGAACACAGGATGTATCTTGAAGGTCTGCGGAAGCTCGAGTTTGTAGGCCACCTCGTTAACTACTCGTTTTACCGGAAATGGGCCAATGTACTTGGGTCCCAGCTTCCTTGAAGGACACAGCATCTTCAAGTTGGTTGTTGCTAGCCAAACCTGATCCCCTGGTTGAAGCAGTAATTCTCCTCTTCTCTTTCTGTCGAATGCCCTTTTACTGTCCTCTTGGGCTTTAGCGATGGCTTCCTGAATTGTCTTGTTATTGACAGAAAAGAAGTTCAAGATGTCTTGAGATGCCAGTACCGGATTCTCAGGCATCAGATCAGGGAGGAATGTGGGATGATACCCATAATTGGAAAAGAACGGGGATTGACCCGTAGCTGAGTGACTCGAGTTGTTGTATGAGAATTCCGCGGAAGGCAGCAATGACAGCCAGTCATCCTGAAGGTAGGATGTGTAGCACCGTAAGTACTGTTCCAGCGTCTGGTTTGTCCTCTCAGTTTGGCCGTTGGTCTGTGGATGGTAGGCGGATGAAAGCGACAGCTTGATTCCCAGCGATTTACATAAGGCGTTCCAGAACCTGAAGGTGAATTGGACCCCCCGATCTGACACTATATCTTCGGGAACACCATGAAGCCTAACCACTTCCTTGATGAAGATCCGTGCCGTTTCCGGTGCTGATGGGGTCTTCTCCAGGGGCACGAAATGTGCCATCTTTGAGAAGCGGTCGACGATCACCATTATTGCAGTGTAGCCCTGGGATGGTGGAAGTTCGACCACGAAATCCATGGCTATCATTTGCCAGGCCCGCTTGGGTATGGGTAATGGACGTAACAATCCCCATGCCCTGCTCCTGGAGGGCTTGTTCCTTTGACAGGTGGGACAAGTTCGGACGTAATGCTCACAATCCTTGATCATGTCTGGCCACCAGAACGAGCGCCGTAGTAGATCCAGAGTTTTCGTTACCCCAAAGTGGCCCGCCATTGGATGGTCGTGGCAGTGCCCTAGGACCAAGGTTCGCACTTCTTCTGGGACCATGATCCGGTCTTCCTTCCAAAATAGCCCACCATGGCTCTGGAGGGGTGACCCAGACGGAACTGGTAGTCCTACAGAAGCATCGAGAAGCCGGGAGCGAAGTTCCGTTTGTAGAGCGAGGAAACTCCCAGAAGGTAAGATGGTGTCAGGTACCACAGCGTCGTCGGGGTCCTCAAACATGCGGGACAGAGCGTCTGGTTTAGTGTTCTTAGTACCGGGTCGGTACGTTATATGGAATGAGAATCGAGAGAAGAAAAGCGCCCATCTCGCTTGGCGAGGTCTCAGTCGTTTTGCCGTTCTTAAATATTCAAGGTTTTTGTGATCTGTGAATATTAGGATTGGGTGTGTGGCTCCTTCCAGTAAATACCTCCATTCTTCAAGAGCAGTTTTAATGGCCAGGAGCTCCCGATCTCCAATGTCGTAGTTACGTTCCGCTGGTGTCAAGTTCCTGGAGAAGAACGCCACAGGGTGCAGTAGTTCCTTGGTACCATTCCTTTGGGACAAAACTGCTCCTACCGCATTTTCGGAGGCGTCCACTTCCAAAACATATGGGAGAGAAGCGTCTGGATGGCAGAGAATGGGAGCAGAGGTGAACAATTCTTTGAGCTTTTCGAATGCTGTCTGCGCTTCGGGAGTCCACTTAAAGCGGACCCCTTGTTTCGTCAGTTGCGTGATCGGGGAGACCAGACCGGAGAAGTTCCTAATAAACTTCCTGTAAAAGTTGGAAAAACCGATGAAACGCTGTACCCCCTTTTTGTCAGCGGGTATTGGCCAATCTAAGATCGCCGTGACTTTCTGGGGATCCATCGCGACCCCCGCGGAAGAGAGAACCAGTCCCAAGAACGTGATTTCGTGCTGTTCGAAACAGCACTTTTCTGCCTTTGCGTATAGCCCGTGTTGACGCAACCGTTCTAATACCCGTATCACGTGACCCCGATGAACCTCCAGTGAGGGGGAAAAAATTAGGATGTCATCCAAATAAACCACCACGAAAATATCGAGAAAGTCACGAAAAACATCGTTGATAAAGTGCTGAAAGGTCGCCGGAGCATTACAGAGCCCGAACGGCATCACCAAATACTCGTAGTGACCGAATCTCGTACGGAACGCCGTCTTCCACTCATCCCCCTCCCTGATACGGACAAGGTTATAGGCCCCCCGCAGGTCTAATTTAGTAAATATCGTTGCCGATCTCAATCTCTGGAGGAGCTCGGGGACTAGGGGTAAGGGATAACGATTCTTTACCGTTATTTTATTCAGGTCACGGTAGTCTATGCAGGGCCATAACGATTTGTCCTTCTTCTCTACGAAGAATAACCCGGCCCCGGCTGGGGATGTGGATGGACGAATAAATCCCTTCCGAAGGTTTTCGTCAATGTATTCCCTCAGTACTCCCGATTCTGTTTCGGACAAGGAAAAGATACGGCCGAATGAGATTTCAGATCCGGGTAGGAGGTCTATGGGGCAGTCGTATGAACGGTGCGGAGGGAGAACATCAGCTCCTCGCTTACTAAAGACGTCTAAGAAGTCATGGTAGGCCGGAGGAATAACCTGGGATAGATCGGTGTCGCCATCCAAGCACAGGAGGAACCGGGGAACCACGGATCCTGTGACGTGGCAGTGACTCAAACAATAGGGTGAGCGAAATTGAATTGTTCCCTTTTCCCAGTCAATCTGGGGGTTATGGGCCCTCAGCCAAGGGAGCCCCAGAATGACTGGAAAAAGGGGGGATGCGATGGCATCCAAACGGAGGAACTCCTGGTGATGGTCTGCCATTGTGGTGAAAATGGGTGGTGTCTCCTGGTCCACCACCCCTGATTTTATACGGGACCCATCTGCCAAGAAGATGTTGAACCCCCTTTCTTTGGTCTGGAGAGGGATTTTTTGCCGGTGGGCAAAAGTCAGATCGATGAAGCAACTACAGGCTCCTGAGTCAACGATTGCGGTCACCGACAATGTTCCTCCGGGGAGCTGTAAAGACACAGGAATGGCCAGGTAACTCGACTGATCATCCCTTCCTGCAGGTAAAGTAAAAGAAACGGCCGTGGACTTACTCATTTTAGCAGGACAGAAGCGCACCTAATGACCAGCTTCCCCGCAGTACAGACATAGGTTCTGTGATAGTCTCCTCTGACGTTCCTCGACCGATAAGTGGGATCGGGCCAATCCCAGCTGCATGGGTTCCGGGTTGTCCCCTGTTTCCGTGCTTCGCGGATGGTTCCCTGGGGTTGGAGCTGTATCTCTGGATGGAATCCATGCCACCCTTTGACCCTGGCTGCTCCTTTCCAGCCGACGTTCCCTTAGTCTACGGTCAATTTGAATGGCCAACTCAATCAGTTTTCCAGGGAGTCAGGTAGACCTACTCGTGCTAGTTCGTCTTTGAGAGACTCAGACAGCCCGATGCGGAACTGGTGACATAAGGCCGCATCGTTCCATCTGGTGTCTCCCATGCAACGCCTAAAATCGGACGCGTATTCTTCGGCTGTCCGGCGGCCCTGCCGCAGAGAGTATAGAGTAGCCTCTGCGGAAGCAGCCCGCTGAGGGTCGTCATACAAGACGGCCATGGCCCGAAAGAACTCGGTCACGGAGTCAAGATGGGGGTCGTGCTTCTCCATCAGACGGTGAGCCCAATCCTGGGGCTCATCCTGAAGGAGGGAGACTATAAACCCCACCTTGACGGTCTCGGTGGTGAACGTGCGGGGCTGTAAGTCAAAGTACAGGGTGCAAGCATTCCGGAAGGCTCGGAAGCGGCTCCGGTCACCACAGAATCGTTCCGGCAGAGGAACGCGGGGTTCAGGAGCTAGGGGTGTGGCAACCGCTCCGGATACCGGGTTAGCGGGAGGTTCTGCAGGTGGAGGACTCTGAGCAGGGGGAGTCAGGGGAGCTAATGACTCCATGCGGTCCTCCAGTCGGGCGCAGCGACTGTGGAAGTTCTGGAAAGCCTGGGTCAAGGTTGCCAGGTGCTGACAAATATCCTCTAGGGACGCCGGTCCACTTCCTGGCTCTGTCATGGCCGCAAGGTACTGTTATGATCCGCCAGGTGGTGCCTCAGGCTGCCAACTGACAGACCTACTCAGAGCGTGGGGTCTAAGCCCGGGCTGTGCTTTCACCAGAGCCCCTGATGGTGGGGATGGACTTGAAACAGTCCCGGGCCAGGTCACGACCTCCGAGCAGGCCCACCAGTGGCTGAGGAGACCTTTGGGGACAGGTACCGGGAGAGCCAGATATGAAGAGGATGGCGGCCCCAGCAGGGTAGTACGGATCGTGGGCCCGTGAGGGTAAGCGGGGTACAGAATCGGTAGGCGAAGAGTAGTCGGGTCACACGCAGGGTCAGCAGGGAAGTCAATCCGTAGAATGGTCAGGGCAATCCGGGTCAAACGCAGGAGCAGGCAGAGTAGTCAGGACAATCCGGGTCAATCACAGGAGCAGGCAGAATAGTCAGGGCAATCCGGGTCAATCCCAGGGGCAGGCAGCGTAGTCAGGGTCAATCAGGGTCACTAGACAGGTGCAGGAACTCGGGATCACAGGAAGACCTTGCGGCAATCTGTGACAGTGCAGGGCATCTTTAAATAGTGCGCCCTGCACTGTCATTGGCCGGCTAGGACTCGCCCCCGGCTGTCATTGGGAGCCTGAGGCGCGCCCCCGGCACCTACTGCGCATGCGCGGCGTCCTGTCAGCCGCGGCTCGCCGGGACCTAATGCCTGTGTCCCGGCGCGATCTGCCACCAATGCGCATGCGCGGGGGACAGAGCCGCGATCGAGGAGCACGGAGCCGCGATCCCTGACACCCTAACCCCTAACTCTATCCCCTAACCCCAACCTTAACTCTAACCCCTAACTCCAACCCTTAAACCATAACTCTAACCCATAACTCCAACCTTAACTCTAACCCCTAAGCCAAACCCCTAATCCCTAACTCCAACCCTAACTTTAACCCCTAATTTCTAACACTAACCCCCAACCCTAACTCTAACCCCTAATTTCTATATCTGCTTTAGGGTGGTGGGGAAAGCGGTTAAGCTGGCTATACGTGTACTATTGGTGACTAAACAAACCATAGCAAACGCTTGGAAACGACAGTTCATATCTTTTGCGGAAGTCCATAGCCGCCTAGACTTCTTCCTGGTTACTGAAAATCTCTCTAGCATTCTTTCGGATACCCACCAGCAGGGGCGGACTGACCATTTGGAAACCCGGGCACTGCCCGAGGGCCCAGGGTCAGTAGGGGGCCCCATGAGATGCCCCTGGTACCTTTTTCAAAGGCTTTTTTGAGTTTGGGCAAGGATACAGGGGCCCCATGATCCCCTATTGCCCGGGGGACCCATGAGTTGTCAGTCCGCCCCTGCCCACCAGAGATTTCTCACAACATGGACTCCATGGATTCGGCATGTCCATCCTGCTATGTCAATCGGCAGCTTTACTTCACCATCATTTTGGAAGATCCATAGCCTAGGTTTAAGCACTCTTGACGGTCTCCTTCAATTCTTTCTTCCCCCCCCCTTTTTTTTTCTTTCACCCCACTGACTCTCCCATAGGGACGATTTACGAGGTGTTCTATGTATTTCTTGGTTTGACCTTACACTCAAATGCTGCTACTTCTCTCACTACCGCCGGATCTTAGGCAATAGGTGTATGGTCCCTTATCCGTTCCTCAAGCTCAGTCATCGACACGATAGGGTTGATGTTTTTTTGACTTGTCATTTACCTTGTTACTAATTAATGTTTTGAATTTTATCCTTTGGGCAATGGGAAGCCAGTGGAGGGATTGGCAGAGAGGGATAGAGGACACTGAGTGGAGGCCAGTGGAGGGATTGGCAGAGAGGGATAGAGGACACTGAGTGGAGGCAAGTGGAGGGATTGGCAGAGAAGGATGGAGGACACTGAGTGGAGGCCAGTGGAGGGACTGGCAGAGAGGGGTGGAGGACACTGAGTGGAGGCCAGTGGAGGGATCGGCAGAGAGGGATGGAGGACACTGAGTGGAGGTCAGTGGAGGGATTGGCAGAGAGGGGTGGAGGACACTGAGTGGAGGCCAGTGGAGGGATTGGCAGAGAGGGATGGCAGATACAGAACAGTTAGTAAGGTGGATGAGTCTGGCAGCAGCATTCATGATAGACTGAAGAGGGGATAGCCTGCGATGAGGTCGGCCAATGAGGAGGGAGTTACAATAGTCAAGGCGAGAGATAACCAGGGATGGAATAAGTTGCTTAGTGGTTTCAGAGGTTAAGAACAGCTGTATCTTGGAGATGTTGCAGAGGTTGGAAATGTTGCGGAGGTTGGAGATGTTGCGGAGGTTGGAGATGTTGCGGAGGTGAAGTCTACAAGATTTGGACAGAGATTGGATTTGAGGGTGAAAGAACAGATGGGAGTCGAGGATTACAATTAATTATTTATTTCTCCTGGAACAGCTAGAAAATTGTAGACAGAAATTGTCCCCCAACCAACCAACCAACCAACCAACCAACCAACCAACCCAATTCTTAGATAAAATAAGACAAAATGTTTCAGTTTTCATTACATACTTTATTTTAAATCCAGGGACATGGCCACCGGGTCTCTGTTCTTCTCTATGCAACGCAAACAAATCATGACTACTGGGAGGGCTAACAGGGGGCTCCCTGAAATTTTCACAGCAACCTGCCTAAGTACTCTGCTCACGAGCCCTCGGTCCTGATGCGAGCACTAAGCTGTCTCTTGGGAGGAGGTATGCAAATATCAAAATACCTCGATGGGTGGGTTTTAGTCTGGAGGAGTGGGTGTTCCCAGGCAGGCTTTGTTTGCACACAGACCACCCCCGATATCACCCACATGTGATGCTCCAGGGCTGAAAGAACTGAAATCCAATCAATGAAATGGGCAGGTCAGAGATAGTCAAGCTGGGGAGCACAGAGCTAGATGAGGTTGGACGTCCTCCAACCATTAAATGAAGTGAAGCTCTATCTGACTTGCTGCAGCTTCTACTGCACATGGTGAGAAGCTCACAGTGTGCAGTGAAATCAAAGTAAGCCGTTTCAGTCCAGGAGAGGAGCCTGTGCAAGCCTGAAGGGGCGGCTGGAGGTGTATAAATAATGGATAATATTGTATAAAGATACACATGGCAGTTTGTACTTTTGCAGACCACTTCTGAAACGTAAGCTGTCCAGTCAGTTAGTCAGTTTTTTTTATTCTTGCTGCAATTAAAACCGCTAGCCCCTGGGAAATCAGATGGAGATGCCAAGTTGGCGGTTGCTATCCCCAGGTTTCAGGAACCAAGCCGAGACCACCAACCTTTCCACGAGACCTCCACTCCGCAGAAAGGGAAGAAATAAAATCTATAAACTTTGTATTTTTCTATTCTCGAAGCAAAACATCTTTTAATGAGGCTGATATCATTAGTAAGCAAAAAATGTGTCCATAATTTCAGCCTCGAGTGTGAAGGAAAGCCACATAGTCAACATACGTTGAGTTCCCCTCACTCCATAAATTACACCCAGCACGCTGGACGCAGAGGGAGGACACGGTGGTCCGATGGTGAACTTACTACTTAGAAAGTTCAGAAACAAACAGAAAAAAAATCAGTTATCTCATTTTATCCAGGAAACCCCCAAGACTGGGCCCATCTCTTTACAATCTACGTCCATTTCATTTTCCCATGATCCCTTGCATCCTGAAGGAGCAAGACTTTCACAGTGTTCCGACAATCATTAGTATAAATAATTGGCCTGCATAAAGATACTAATGGAGTTGAGAATCCTTGGTATTGGGGACCTGTAGTGGAGGAGTTGAGAACCCCAGGTACTGGTGTTGGGAGCCTGTGGTGTTGGAGTTGGGAACCTGTGGTGGTGTAGCTGAGAACCCTTGGTGCTGGAGTTGGGAACCCATGGTGGTGGAATTGGGAACACCAGGTGGTGGAGTTAGGAACCATTGGTTGTGGAGTTGGGTCCCTTGATGGTGGGATTGGCAACACCAGATGGTGAAGTTGGAACCTCTGGTGTAGTTGGAAATCCGTAGTGGTGGAGCTGGATATCCCAGGTGGTAGAGTTGGGAACATATGGTGGTGGAGTTGGGAATCCTTGACGGTGGATTTGGTATCCCCATGTGGGGTTGGGAACCCTTGGTAATGGAATTGGGAACATGTAGTGATGGAGTTGGAACCCCTGATGATGGAGTTGGGAACCCCTGCTGGTGGAGTTTGAAACCCTTGATGTTGAAGCTGGGAATCCATGCTGCTGGAAGTTAGGAACCCCAGGTGGTGAAGTTGTAAACTGCAGGTGGTACCCTCTGTGATAGAGTTGGGTATCCCAGATGGTGGAGTTGAACATGTGGTGGTGGAACTGGGAATCCTTGATGGTGGAGTTTGGAACCTGCGGCGGTGGATTTGGGAATCCTTGGTGGTGAAATTAGGAACTTGTGGTGGCGGAATTGAGAATTCTTGGTGATGGAGTTGGAATCCCTGATGATGGAGTTGGAAACCCCTGCTGGTGGAGTTGGAAACCCTTTATGGTGAATCTGGGAATCCATGCTGGTGGAGTTAGAACTTCAGGTGATGGAACTGGGAACCACTGATGTGCTTAGATTTAGGGGGTCCCAAAAACATTAGGTTAGTGATCTCTGGGTTCTACACACCGAGATGGCCTTGTGTACTCATGTAATGCCAGAAGGACAAGCCAGAGCTCAAACTAGATAAGTTGTACCCTCTGTATGGAATTCCATACAGTTTAGGAAGGTTTGTACTAGGGGCGGACTGACAACTCATGGGGCCCTCGGGCAATAGTGGATCATGTGGCCCCTGTGGCCTTGCCCAAACTCAAAATAGCCTATGAAAAAGGTACCAGGGGCATCTCATGGGGCCCCCTACTGACCCCAAACCCTCGGGCAGTGCCCAAGTTTCCAAATGGTCAGTCCACTCCTGGTTTGTACTTTGTTTCAAATGATTATGACATTCAAAAGCTTTCAAGAAAAATCATTTGCTCTCCCCATGGTGTAACTAGAACCTTCAGTGCTTCGGTGCAAGAAACCATGAAGGGTCCCCCCTGACCCTTGGCCAGGGCCCTTCCCTCAAACCCTGGGGGCAGAATGCCAGGTCCCAGTCGGATCGCTGACTCTCCATTTAGAAAAGGATGGGACCGGTAAGTGACATGTTTACTGGTCCCTTACCAGCTCTCCATTCTGACAGATCTCCGCAGCAGCTGGCAGGAGAAGGGGGGGGGGGGCTTGGCAGAGCTGTGGGGATCAAGGGGGGGGGGCAGGAGAGAGATAAGGGGGCAGAGAGCACACGGGGGGTGGGGCACCATATAAAAGCTGAATGGCCGCTTCTCCTCCTCTCCCACCCGCAGGCATAAAGCTGCTGCAGGAGGTACACTGAGAGATCAGTTCCTCTATATACAGCCGCATCCAAGTGTACAGGGGGGCCACACGGGCCCCCTGCAGCATGAGGTGACCTCTGTGACCCCTGTAGGTATGCCTCTTGCTCTCCCCTGAGACAGTCACATCAGTCTATGTACCACAGGATCTTACACTCTAATGTCCCCTCCCCCACAGTCACATCAGTCTCTGTACCAGAGGAGCTTACACTCTAACACCCCCTCCCCCACAGTCACATCAGTCTCTGTACCAGAGGAGCTTACACTCTAATGCCCCCTCCCCCACAGTCACATCAGTCTCTGTACCAGAGGAGCTTACACTCTAATGTCCCCTCCCCCACAGTCACACAGTATTATTATTATAATACATTTATATAGCTCTGACATATACCGCAGCGCTGTACAGAGATCACTGAGCCAGTCACATTAGTCTCTGCACCAGAGGAGCTTACACTCTAATGTCCTCTCCCCCACAGTCACATCAGTCTCTGTACCAGGGGAGCTTACACTCTAATGTCCCCTCCCCCACAGTCACATCACTCTCTGTACAGAGGAGCATATACTCTAATGTCCCCTCCCCCACAGTCCCATCAGTCTCTGTACCAGAGGAGCTTACACTCTAATGTCCCCTCCCCCCACAGTCACATCAGTCTCTGTACCAGAAGAGCTTACGCTCTAATGTCCCCTCCTCCACAGTCCCATCAGTCTCTGTACCAGAGGAGCTTACACTCTAATGTCCCCTCCCCCACAGTCACATCAGTCTCTGTACCAGAGGAGCTTACGCTCTAATGTCCCCTCCTCCACAGTCCCATCAGTCTCTGTACCAGAGGAGCTTACACTCTAATGTCCCCTCCCCCCACAGTCACATCAGTGTCTGTACCAGAGGAGCTTACACTGTAACATCCCCTCCCCCACAGTCCCATCAGTCTCTGTACCAGAGGAGCTTACACTCTAATGTCCCCTCCCCCACAGTCACATCAGTCTCTGTACCAGAGGAGCTTACACTCTAATGTCCCCTCCCCCACAGTCACATCAGTCTCTGTACCAGAGGAGCTTACGCTCTAATGTCCCCTCCTCCACAGTCCCATCAGTCTCTGTACCAGAGGAGCTTACACTCTGATGTCCCCTCCCCCCACAGTCACATCAGTGTCTGTACCAGAGGAGCTTACACTGTAACATCCCCTCCCCCACAGTCCCATCAGTCTCTGTACCAGAGGAGCTTACACTCTAATGTCCCCTCCCCCACAGTCACATCAGTCTCTGTACCAGAGGAGCTTACACTCTAATGTCCCCTCCCCCACAGTCACACACTATTATTATTATACATGTATATAGCTCTGATATATACCGCAGCGCTGTACAGAGAACACTCGGCCAGTCCCATCAGTCTCTGTACCAGAGGAGCTTACACTCTAATGTCCCCTCCCCCGCAGTCACATCAGTCTCTGTACAGAGGAGCTAACACTCTAATGCCCCCTCCCCCACTGTCACACACTATTATTATTATACATGTATATAGCTCTGACATATACCGCAGCGCTGTACAGCCAACCCCAGTGACACACTGTCATACGTATTATTGTTACATTGTTATTTTTGCTCTGACACAACTGTAGCAAACAAGTAAAACAAAAGTTAACAGATTCCTGTCGCCAAGGAGCTGACAATCTAAGTGCTCTATAGCCAATTCCTCCATATTGCAGAGTTGCTCTCAGACAAGAGGACCTAAAACCTGGCAGCCTGACAATGTGTTCAGCGAAGTCGGCGGAGTGACAGATCCGGCATTCACCGATCCTGCGGCAGAAACTCCAAATGGAGGATTTGTGTTTCTTCAGCTATAAGTAGAGGGATCTCATTCATGGATAGCGGGGATCTGCTCTCTGCCAGGGCTGCTCATTGCCCCTGAAAGGACTTTAATTACAGCGCTCGGAGCCTCCGGAACATTTTTGGATAGTGAAGTCTGTCACCCCTTAAGCCGTTTCTCGGACTCCTTATTTCACGGACGGGATCTGCAGCGCGCAGCTAAGCCGTGCCTAGGCTGGTCACACAAGTATTATGTTGTCCCATTACTGTCTTCAGTTTCACCCCCCCTCGGAATTATGCGGCCAAGGGCAAGCTAAAAATAAAGGCTCCATTCAATTCCCCTTGGGAGTCATTCTTACAGATGGCAAGCAACGCCGCGGGCAATTCCGCTTCTGGTTTCATTATGAGTTGAATGTCAGACCGCTATTTCCAAAAGGTGTCGTCTGATAGGTCACCCGCCGGGGAGTTCTGATAGGTTGCTGACAGTCTCCTGCCAAAACCCTTTCAGAGGCAGAAGAAAAGCAGAATACAGACACAAATGTACATTTATTTCAGGTACTTATATAGCGCCGTCCATTTACACAGCGCTTTACATATATACAGTGGGGATGGAACGTTTGGGCACCCCAGCTAAAAATTTGTATTAATGTGCATAAAGAAGCCAAGGAAAGGTGGAAAAATCTCCAAAAGGCATCAAATTACAGATTAGACATTCTTATAATATGTCAACAAAAGTTAGATTTTATTTCCATCATTTACACTTTCAAAATAACAGAAAACAAAAAAATGGCGTCTGCAAAAGTTTGGGCCCCCTGCAGAGTTAATATCTTGTACTGCCCCCTTTGGCAAGTATCACAGCTTGTAAACGCTTTTTGTAGCCAGCCAAGAGTCTTTCAATTCTTGTTTGAGGTATCTTTGCCCATTCTTCCTTACAAAAGTCTTCCAGTTCTTTGAGATTTCTGGGCTGTCTGTCACGCACGGCTCTTTTAAGGTCTATCCATAGATTTTCAATGATGTTGAGGTCAGGAGATTGTGAAGGCCATGGCAAAACCTTCAGTTTACGCCTCTTGATGTAATCCCCCGTGGATTTCGAGGTGTGTTTAGGACCATTATCCATTTGTAGAAGCCATCCTCTCTTTAACTTCAGCTTTTTCACAGATGGCATCAAGTTACCATCCAAAATTTGCTGAAATTTTATTGAATCCATTTTTCCTTCTACTCGTGAGATGTTCCCTGTGCCACTGGCTGCAACACAACCCCAAAGCATGATTGATCCAACCCCATGCTTAACAGTTGGACAGAGGTTCTTTTCATTAAATTCTGTGCCCCTTCTTCTCCAAACATACCTTTGCTCATTCCGGCCAAAAAGTTCAATTTTAACCTCATCGGTCCACAGAACTTGTTTCCAAAATGCATCAGGCTTGTCTATATGTTCATTTGCAAAGTTCAAACGATGATTTTTGTGGTGAGGACGTAGAAGAGGTTTTCTTCTGATGACTCTTCCATGAAGACCATATTTGTACAAGTATCTCTTTATAGTGGAATAGTGTACCACAACTCCAGTGTCTGCCAGATCTTTCTGGAGGGATTGTGTAGTCAAACTTGGGTTTTGAATTGTTTTTCTCACAATCCTGTGAGCTGTTCTGTCTGATATTTTTCTTGGTCTTCCAGATCTTGCTTTAACTTCCACTGTTCCTGATGACTGCCATTTCTTAATGACATTCCGAACAGAGGATATTGACATCTGAAAACGCTTTGCTATCTTCTTATAGCCTTCTCCAGCTTTGTGAGCGCCAACTATTTTCAGTTTCAGTTTTCTAGACAACTGCTTAGAAGAACCCATGGTGCTGATTGTTGGGGCAAGGTCAGATGAGTCTGGGCATTTAAAACCTTTGAGATTGACATCACCTGGTCTTCCCAGACGATGATTGAGAACAATCCATGACACTGGCAGGTCTCAGCTTTGCAAAGGGGGCAGTGCATGCTATAAATTCTGCAGGGTGTCCAAACTTTTGCAGACGCCATTTTTTTGTTTTCTGTTATTTTGAAAGTGTAAATGATGGAAATAAAATCTAACTTTTGTTGACATATTATAAGAATGTCTAATCTGTAATTTGATGCCTTTTGGAGATTTTTCCATCTTTCCTTGGCTTCTTTATGCACATTAATACAAATTTTTAGCTGGGGTGCCCAAACTTTCAATCCCCACTGTATAGTACATTGCCATCAGTCCCTAACCCTCAAGGGGTGTACAATCTAAGGTCCCTAACCCTCAAGGGGCGTACATTCTAAGGTCCCTAACCCTCAAGGGGCGTACATTCTAAGGTCCCTAACCCGCAAGGGGCGTACAATCTAAGGTCCCTAACCCTCAAGGGGCGTACATTCTAAGGTCCCTAACCCGCAAGGGGCGTACAATCTAAGGTCCCTAACCCTCAAGGGGCGTACAATCTAAGGTCCCTAACCCTCAAGGGGCGTACAATCTAAGGTCCCTAACCCTCAAGGGGTGTACAATCTAAGGTCCCTAACCCTCAAGGGGTGTACAATCTAAGGTCCCTAACTCACATACATACACATACTGGGGCAAATTTAGACAGGATCCAATTCACCTACCAGCATGTCTTTGGAGTGTGGGAGGAAACCGGAGTACCCGGAGGAAACCCACGCAGGCACAGGGAGAACACACAAACTATATCAAAGAATTCAGGGCACAAACAGAGGGATGTGATTTCGCCGCAAAATTACCCGTTTCACATAAGAAATGAAAACTCTCAAATTTGGTCGCTGAGTTGCTTTGGCAAAATTCACTTTAAAAAAAAAATAATACATTTTCCCCTTTATTTAATCTAGGGAAAAAATTAATATATATATATATATATATATAAAGCATGCAGGGCAAAAGGAATGCTTTCAACTAAAACTGATTTTGCTGCAAAATCACCTATTTCACCAAACAAGTAAAAAACTCTTGAATTTGGTGATTGAGCAAAATTTGGCCAAATTCAATTAAATACAATTTTTCTCCTTTATTATAGGGGAAAAAAATATATCTATCTATCTATCTATATATATATATATATATATATATATATATATATATATATATATATATATATATACAGTAAATATACATATATACATGTGTGTGTATATATATATGTATGTGTATATATATATATATATATATATGTATGTGTATATATATATATATATATATATATATATGTGTGTATATATATATATATATATATATATATTTATTATATAAATCCTGTATAGTATTAATAATAAATATATATATATATATATATATATAGATAGATGGATAGATAGAGAGATGTGTGTGTATATATACATACATACATACTATATTGCCAAAAGTATTGGACCAGCCCTCCAAATCATGTGATTCAGGTGTTCCAGTCATCTCCATGGCCACAGATATATAAAATCATTACCTAGGCATGCAGATTGCTTCTACAAATATTTGTATCCAAATATCACCCAATCCGTCCTCGCATGACCTCCTGCTCTCTAGCTCCCTTGTCTCCTCCTCCCATGCTCGTCTCCAGGACTTCTCCAGAGCTTCCTCCATGCTCTGGAACTCTCTACCCCAATCTATCCGACTATCGCCTACTCTGCCCACTTTTAGGCGATCTCTGATAACCTCTCTCTTCAGGGAAGCCTATCCCGCCCTCAGCTAATAATGGAATCTTCTACTCCTCCTACCAGTCCATCCCCCACAGTTACTACCTTTTGTACCACTTGCCCCTCCCTCTTAGATTGTTAGCTCCCAGGATCAGGGCCCTCCTATCCCTCTTGTATTGAACTGTATTGTTGCTGTATTGTCTCCCGTTATATTGTAAAGTGCTGAGCAAACTGTTGGCGCCATAAATCCTGTATAATAATAATAATAATTTGTGAAAGAATGGGTCGCTCTCAGGAGCTCAGTGACTCCAAGCGTGGTCCCGTGATAGGTGGTCACCTGGGCAATAAATCCATCCGTGACATTTCCTGGCTACTAAATATTCCACGCTCAACTGTTAGTGGGATTATAACAAAGTGGAAGCAGGGGTTAGGCTTGGCCACCTAGTTCCAGTGAAGGGAACTCTTAAGGCGTCAGCATACCAAGACAGTTTGGACAATTTCATGCTCCCAACTTTGTGGGAGGAGTTTGGGGATGACCCCTTCCTGTTCCAACATGACTGAGCACCAGTGCACAAAGCAAGGTCCATAAAGACATGGAGGAGCCAGTTTGGGGTGGAGGAACTTGACTGTCCTGCACAGAGTCCTGACCTCAACCCCATAGAACACCTTTGGGATGAATTAGAGCGGAGACTGCGAGCCAGGCCTCCTCCCCCGACATCAGTGCCTGACCTGACAAATGTGCTTCTGGAAGAATGGTCCAACCTTCCCATAGACACCCTCCTAAACCTTGTGGACGGCCTTCCCAGAAGAGGTGAAGCTGTTATAGCTGCAAAGGGCGGGGCCAACTCAATATTGAACCCTACGGACTAAGACTGGGAGGCCAATAAAGGTCATGTGCGTGGAAAGGGGGGGGCAACTCAATATTGAACCCTACGGACTAAGACTGGGGGGCCAGTAAAGGTCTTGTGTGTGGAAAGGGCGGTGGCCCAATACTGCGGGCAATATAGTATATATATATATAAAGCATGCAGGACAAAGGGGCGATTTTAGAGAAAACAGATTTTGCCACAAATTACTAATTTTCCCAAAGAAGTGAAAATTCTAAATTTTTGTCATTGAGCTGCTCTGTAGAAATTTGCTTAAGAAAATAAAAAATGTCTCCTTTATATAATATAGAAAAAAATGTGAAGAGAGAGAGAGAAAACTAAATGGTTAGCACTTCCACCTGGCAGTACTCGGGTCGCTGGTTTGAATCCCAACCACAGCACCACTAGCTTGGAGTTTGCATGTTCTCCCTGTGCCTGCGTGGGTTTCCTCTGGGTACTCTAGTTTCCTCCCACACTCCAAAGACATGCTGGTAGGTGAATTGGCTCCTGTCTAAATTGTCCCTAGTATGTGTGTGTATGAATGTGAGTTAGGGACCTTAGATTGTACACCCCTTGAGGGTTAGGGACTGATGTGAATGTACAATATATATGTAAAGTGCTGCGTAAATTGATGACGCTATAGAAGTACCTGAAATAAATCAGAAAAAAGAGAGAGAGAAATAGAAAGAGGGAGGGGGAGAGAGAAAGATGAGAGAGAGAGAGAGAGAGAGAGAGAGAGAGAGAGAGAGAAGGGAGTGAGGGGGGGAGAGAGAGAAGAGAGGGAGAGAGAGAGAGAAGGGAGGGGGGGGGAGAAAGAGAGAGAGATGAGAGAGGGAGGGGAAGAGAGGGGGGGAGAGGGGGGAGGGGGGGAATAGGGGTAGAGAGAGAGAGGGGGAGAGAGGGGAGAAAGAGAGGTTTGGGGGAAAGAGGGAGAGAGGGGGAGGAGAGAGAGAGAGGGGGAGAGAGAGGGGGAAAGAGGGGGGAGAGGGGGGAGGGGGAGAGAGAGAGAGAGGAGGGGAAGAGAGAGGGGAGAGAGAGGGGGGAGGGGGAGAGAGAGGGGGGAGGGGGAGAGAGGGGGGAGAGAGAGGGGGGAGAGAGGGGAGAGGGAGAGAGAGAGAGGTTCAGGGGAAAGAGGGAGAGAGAGAGGAGGGGAGAGAGGGGGGAGAAAGAGGAGGGGAGAGAGGGGGGAGGGGAGAGAGGGGAAAGATTGTACGCCCCTTGAGGGTTATGGACTGATGTGAATGTACAATATATATGTAAAGTGCTACATAAATTGACAGCGCTATATAAGTACCTGAAATAAATCTGAAAAAACAAGAGAGAGAAATAGAGAGAGGGAGAGAGAGCGAGGGGGGAGGGAGAGAGAGGGGGGGAGAGGGGGGAGAGGGGGGGAGAGGGGGGGGGAGGGAGAGAGGGGGGAGAGGGGGGGGAGAGAGGGGGGGAGGGAGAGAGATAGGGGGGGAGAGAGGGATGGAGGGGAAGAGAGGGGAGGAGATAGAGAGAAAGAGTGGGGGGAGAGAGAAGGGAGGAGGGGGGGAGAGAGAGGGAGGGGAAGAGGGGGGGGAGAGAGAGGGAGGGGGAGAGGGGGGGAGAGAGAGGGAAGAGAGAGAGGTTCTGGAAAGAGAGAGGGAGGAGAGGGGGGGAGAGAGGGAGAGAGAGAGGGGGGGAGGGGGAGAGAGGAGGGAAGAGAGAGGGATGGAGGGGAAGAGAGGGGGGGAGATAGAGAGAAAGAGTGGGGGGAGAGAGAAGGGAGGAGGGGGGGAGAGAGGGAGGGGAAGAGGGGGGAGAGGTGGAGGGGGAGAGAGAGGGAAGAGAGAGAGGTTCTGGAAAGAGAGAGGGAGGAGAGGGGGAGGGGAGAGGGGGAGAGAGATGGATGGATGGATGGATGGATGGGTGTATACAAAGCATGCGGGGCAAAGGAGTGATTTCAAAGAAAATTGATTTCGCTGCAAAAATATAAATTTCAACACAGAAGTGCTGCTTTGGCAAAATTTGCTTTAAAACATAAAAATAAAAACGTTCTTTTTTATTATAGGGAGAAAAAATAAAAGTAACATAAATATATATATATACAGTATACACTCACCGAACACTTTATTAGGTCCACCTTGCTAGTCCCGGGTTGGACCCCCTTTTGCCTTCACTCTTTGTGGCAGATTCAACAAGGTGTTGCAAACATTCCAAACGCCAAATTCTGACCCCACCATCTGAATGTTGCAGCTGAAATCCAGACTCATCAGACCAGGAAACGTTTTTCCCAATCTTGGTGATCTGTGCGAATTGCAGCCTCCGTTACCTGATCTTAGCTGACAGGAGTGACACCCGCTGCAGTCTTCTGCTGCTGTAGCCCATCAGAGATGGTGTTCTGCATACCTTGGTGGTAAGGAGCGGTTGTTGGAGTTCCTGTTGCCTTTCTATCATCTGGAACCAGTCTGCCCATCCTCCTCTGACCTCTGACATCAACAAGGCATTTTCCTCCACACAACTGCCACTTACTGGATATTTTCTCTTTTTCGGACCATTCTCTGTAAACCCCACAGATGGTTGTGTGAAAATCCCAGTAGATTAGCAGTTTGTGAAATACTCAGACCAGCCCGTCTGGCACCAACAACCACGCCACGTTCAAAGTCACTTAAATCCCCTTTCTTTCCCGTTCTGATGCTCGGTTGTCTTCACCACGTCTAGATGCCTAAATGCATTAGGTTGCTGCCGTGTGATATATATATTTTCTTGGGTTGAGGAAGGCATGAATTAGCACAGCAGCTGCTTTGTGCCCTCGGGGACCACAGGCAGTTGACGGTTCCAGCGCTAAAGCTACCGGGGGGGGGGCTGCAGGAACTGCCAAGGCTTGCCGCCATTTTTAACAAGAGCCAGGATGGCTCCAGGATGAATATCTGCTGACCCTGCAGCCTTCACCCTAGGTTCACACCTATGCAGTTGCGTTTGATCCATTTCTGCTGTGCTTTTCGAGTGCGTTTTGTGGTTTTTTACACACGTTTTTAATGTGTTTTTGATGCGTTTTTGCAACGTTTGGCGTTTTTGCATTTTTTTGTCAAGTTTTTCAGTTGTCAAGGGGAGGTGTTAGTAGCGATGCATGTTAAAAATGCAAAACGCACCAAAAACGCTCTCTAAAACGCCACAAAAACACATGCAATCGCAGCGCTTGCGTTTTTAGATGCGGTTCTATTGAAGTCTATTGTCCAAAAAACGCAAACCGCAGCAGGAAAAGAAGTCCCTGACCCTTTCTAAAAAAAACGCGCCCGCAAAAAATGCACAGATGTGAATGTGATCCGTACGAAATCATGTTAAATGGTATGTACTGCGTTCCCGCAAAACGCATTAAAAAAAAAAACGCGGATATGCAAACCAGGCGTCAAAAAGGCTTCCTAAATTCAAGTAGTTAAAGGGTGGCTCATCATCATTATTTTACTTTTATTTTTCACTGATAAAAACAAACTGTAAAAAAAAAAACATTTGAAATAAAAGGATTCAAATAAAAATAAAATACAAAAAAAAAAGCAAAACATGAAAACGCATTAAAAAAAAACACGGATATTTGAACCAGGCGTCAAAAAGGCTTCCTAAAATCTAGTAGTTAAAGGGGGTTCCTGTGCCAATGATGGCTCGTCATCATCATTATTTTACTTTTTATTTTTCACTGATAAAAAACAAACTGCGAAAAAAAAAAAATAAAAGGATTCAAATAAAAATAAAATACAAAAAAAAAAAGTAAAACATGAAAACAAAACCTTCATTAGTCCCAATATTTTACTTTCTAAAAAAACGCGCTGCAAAAACCGCACAGGTGTGAACGTGATCAATAGGAAATCATGTTAAATGGTATGCACTGCGTTCCCGCAAAACGCATTAAAAAAACGCGGATATGAGAACCAGGCATCAAAAAGGCTTCCTAAATTCAAGTAGTTAAAGGGTGTTCCTGCGCCAAATGATGGCTCGTCATCATCATTATTTTCTTTTATTTTTCACTGATAAAAAACAAACTGCGAAAAAAAAAAAAAAAGGATTCAAATAAAAATAAAATACAAAAAAAAAAAAAAAAAGCAAAACATGAAAACAAGACCTTTTAGTTCCAATATTTTACTTTCTAAAAAACGCGCCCGCAAAAACCGCACAGATGTGAACGTGATCCGTAGGAAAGAATCCGTTCCCGCAAAAAGGCTTCCTAAATTCAAGTAGTTAAAGGGTGGCTCATCATCATTATTTTACTTTTATTTTTCACTGATAAAAAACAAAATGCGAAAAAAAAAAATTTGAAATAAAAGGATTCAAATAAAAATAAAATACAAAAAAAAAGCAAAACATGAAAACGCATAAAAAAACGCAGATATGAGAACCAGGCGTCAAAAAGGCTTCCTAAAATCAAGTAGTTAAAGGGTGTTCCTGTGCCAATGATGGCTCGTCATCATCATTATTTTACTTTTATTTTTCACTGATAAAAACAAACTGCGAAAAAAAAAATAAAAGGATTCAAATAAAAATAAAATACAAAAAAAAAAAAAAAAAGAAGCAAAACATGAAAACAAGACCTTTTAGTTCCAATATTTTACTTTCTAAAAAACACGCCCGCAAAAACCGCACAGATGTGAACGTGATCCGTAGGAAAGAATCCGTTCCCGCAAAAAGGCTTCCTAAATTCAAGTAGTTGAAGGGTGGCTCATCATCATTATTTTACTTTTATTTTTCACTGATAAAAAACAAAATGCGAAAAAAAAAAATTGAAATAAAAGGATTCAAATAAAAATAAAATACAAAAAAAAAGCAAAACATGAAAACGCATAAAAAAACGCAGATATGAGAACCAGGCATCAAAAAGGCTTCCTAAATTCAAGTAGTTAAAGGGTGTTCCTGCGCCAAATGATGGCTCGTCATCATCATTATTTTCTTTTATTTTTCACTGAGAAAAAACAAACTGCGAAAAAAAAAAAAAAAAAAGGATTCAAATAAAAATAAAATACAAAAAAAAAAAAAAAAAAAAAAAGCAAAACATGAAAACAAGACCTTTTAGTTCCAATATTTTACTTTCTAAAAAACGCGCCCGCAAAAACCGCACAGATGTGAACGTGATCCGTAGGAAAGAATCCGTTCCCGCAAAAAGGCTTCCTAAATTCAAGTAGTTAAAGGGTGGCTCATCATCATTATTTTACTTTTATTTTTCATTGATAAAAAACAAAATGCGAAAAAAAAATAATTGAAATAAAAGGATTCAAATAAAAATAAAATACAAAAAAAAAAACAATACATGAAAACGCATAAAAAACGCAGATATGCGAACCAGGCGTCAAAAAGGCTTCCTAAAATCAAGTAGTTAAAGGGTGTTCCTGTGCCAAATGATGGCTCGTCATCATCATTATTTAACTTTTATTTTTCACTGATAAAAACAAACTGCAAAAAAAAAAAAACATTTGAAATAAAAGGATTCAAATAAAATAAAATACAAAAATTAATAAAAAAAACATGAAAACAAGACCTTCATTAGTCCCAATATTTTACTTGAATGTAAAAACTGTAAAAAAAAAAAAACATTTGAAATAAAAGGATTCAAATAAAAATAAAATACAAAAAAAAAAGCAAAACATGAAAACGCATAAAAAAACGCGGATATGAGAACCAGGCGTCAAAAAGGCTTCCTAAAATCAAGTAGTTAAAGGGTGTTCCTGTGCCAATGATGGCTCGTCATCATCATTATTTTACTTTTATTTTTCACTGATAAAAACAAACTGCAAAAAAAAAAAAAACATTTGAAATAAAAGGATTCAAATAAAATAAAATACAAAAATTAATAAAAAAAACATGAAAACAAGACCTTCATTAGTCCCAATATTTTACTTGAATGTAAAAACTGTAAAAAAAAAAACATTTGAAATAAAAGGATTCAAATAAAAATAAAATACAAAAAAAAAAGCAAAACATGAAAACGCATAAAAAAACGCGGATATGAGAACCAGGCGTCAAAAAGGCTTCCTAAAATCAAGTAGTTAAAGGGTGTTCCTGTGCCAAATGATGGCTCGTCATCATCATTATTTTACTTTTATTTTTCACTGATAAAAACAAACTGCAAAAAAAAAAAACATTTGAAATAAAAGGATTCAAATAAAATAAAATACAAAAATTAATAAAAACAAAACAAAACATGAAAACAAGACCTTCATTAGTCCCAATATTTTACTTGAATGTAAAAACTGTAAAAAAAAACATTTGAAATAAAAGGATTCAAATAAAATAAAAACACAAAAAAAAAAAAGCGAAACATGAAAACGCATAAAAAACGCGGATATGAGAACCAGGCGTCAAAAAGGCTTCCTAAAATCAAGTAGTTAAAGGGTGTTCCTGTGCCAAATGATGGCTCGTCATCATCATTATTTAACTTTTATTTTTCACTGATAAAAACAAACTGCGAAAAAAAAAATAAAAGGATTCAAATAAAAATAAAATACAAAAAAAAAAAAAAAGCAAAACATGAAAACAAGACCTTTTAGTTCCAATATTTTACTTTCTAAAAAACACGCCCGCAAAAACCGCACAGATGTGAACGTGATCCGTAGGAAAGAATCCGTTCCCGCAAAAAGGCTTCCTAAATTCAAGTAGTTAAAGGGTGGCTCATCATCATTATTTTACTTTTATTTTTCACTGATAAAAAACAAAATGCGAAAAAAAAAAAATTGAAATAAAAGGATTCAAATAAAAATAAAATACAAAAAAAAAAACAATACATGAAAACGCATAAAAAAACGCGGATATGCGAACCAGGCGTCAAAAAGGCTTCCTAAAATCAAGTAGTTAAAGGGTGTTCCTGTGCCAAAAGATGGCTCGTCATTATTTAACTTTTATTTTTCACTGATAAAAACAAACTGCGAAAAAAAAAAATAAAAGGATTCAAATAAAAATAAAATACAAAAAAAAAGCAAAACATGAAAACAAGACCTTTTAGTTCCAATATTTTACTTTCTAAAAAACGTGCCCGCAAAAACCGCACAGATGTGAACGTGATCCGTAGGAAAGAATCCGTTCCCGCAAAAAGGCTTCCTAAATTCAAGTAGTTAAAGGGTGGCTCATCATCATTATTTTACTTTTATTTTTCACTGATAAAAAACAAAATGCGAAAAAAAAAAAATTGAAATAAAAGGATTCAAATAAAAATAAAATACAAAAAAAAAACAATACATGAAAACGCATAAAAAACGCAGATATGTGAACCAGGCGTCAAAAAGGCTTCCTAAAATCAAGTAGTTAAAGGGTGTTCCTGTGCCAAATGATGGCTCGTCATCATCATTATTTAACTTTTATTTTTCACTGATAAAAACAAACTGCGAAAAAAAAAATAAAAGGATTCAAATAAAAATAAAATACAAAAAAAAAAAAAAAGCAAAACATGAAAACAAGACCTTTTAGTTCCAATATTTTACTTTCTAAAAAACACGCCCGCAAAAACCGCACAGATGTGAACGTGATCCGTAGGAAAGAATCCGTTCCCGCAAAAAGGCTTCCTAAATTCAAGTAGTTAAAGGGTGGCTCATCATCATTATTTTACTTTTATTTTTCACTGATAAAAAACAAAATGCGAAAAAAAAAAAATTGAAATAAAAGGATTCAAATAAAAATAAAATACAAAAAAAAAAACAATACATGAAAACGCATAAAAAAACGCGGATATGCGAACCAGGCGTCAAAAAGGCTTCCTAAAATCAAGTAGTTAAAGGGTGTTCCTGTGCCAAAAGATGGCTCGTCATTATTTAACTTTTATTTTTCACTGATAAAAACAAACTGCGAAAAAAAAAAATAAAAGGATTCAAATAAAAATAAAATACAAAAAAAAAGCAAAACATGAAAACAAGACCTTTTAGTTCCAATATTTTACTTTCTAAAAAACGTGCCCGCAAAAACCGCACAGATGTGAACGTGATCCGTAGGAAAGAATCCGTTCCCGCAAAAAGGCTTCCTAAATTCAAGTAGTTAAAGGGTGGCTCATCATCATTATTTTACTTTTATTTTTCACTGATAAAAAACAAAATGCGAAAAAAAAAAAATTGAAATAAAAGGATTCAAATAAAAATAAAATACAAAAAAAAAACAATACATGAAAACGCATAAAAAACGCAGATATGTGAACCAGGCGTCAAAAAGGCTTCCTAAAATCAAGTAGTTAAAGGGTGTTCCTGTGCCAATGATGGCTCGTCATCATCATTATTTTACTTTTATTTTTTACTGATAAAAACAAACTGCAAAAAAAAAAAAAAACATTTGAAATAAAAGGATTCAAATAAAATAAAATACAAAAATTAATAAAAAAAACATGAAAACAAGACCTTCATTAGTCCCAATATTTTACTTGAATGTAAAAACTGTAAAAAAAAAAAACATTTGAAATAAAAGGATTCAAATAAAAATAAAATACAAAAAAAAAGCAAAACATGAAAACGCATAAAAAAACGCGGATATGAGAACCAGGCGTCAAAAAGGCTTCCTAAAATCAAGTAGTTAAAGGGTGTTCCTGTGCCAAATGATGGCTCGTCATCATCATTATTTAACTTTTATTTTTCACTGATAAAAACAAACTGCGAAAAAAAAAATAAAAGGATTCAAATAAAAATAAAATACAAAAACAAAAAAAAAAAGAAGCAAAACATGAAAACAAGACCTTTTAGTTCCAATATTTTACTTTCTAAAAAACACGCCCGCAAAAACCGCACAGATGTGAACGTGATCCGTAGGAAAGAATCCGTTCCCGCAAAAAGGCTTCCTAAATTCAAGTAGTTAAAGGGTGGCTCATCATCATTATTTTACTTTTATTTTTCACTGATAAAAAACAAAATGCGAAAAAAAAAAATTGAAATAAAAGGATTCAAATAAAATAAAATAAAAAAATAATAAAAAAAACAAAACATGAAAACAAGACCTTCATTAGTCCCAATATTTTACTTGAATGTAAAAACTGTAAAAAAAAACCCCATTTGAAATAAAAGGATTCAAATAAAAATAAAATACAAAAAAAAAAAGCGAAACATGAAAACGCATAACAAAACGCAGATATGAGAACCAGGTGTCAAAAAGGCTTCCTAAAATCAAGTAGTTAAAGGGTGTTCCTGTGCCAAATGATGGCTCGTCATCATCATTATTTTACTTTTATTATTCACTGATAAAAACAAACTGCAAAAAAAAAAAAACATTTGAAATAAAAGGATTCAAATAAAATAAAATACAAAAATTAATAAAAAAACCCCAAAAAACATGAAAACAAGACCTTCATTAGTCCCAATATTTTACTTGAATGTAAAAAAAAAAAAATAAAGAACAGGCTCAGGGTTTAGTCCAAATGCAAGTGAGGGATCGGAGGGGTGACATCACTTCCTAAATATGACCGCATGCCCATACTCATGTAGTAGTACTGCCCACATATGGACACGGTCGTGTATGGGCAATGATGTCATCACCGGCTGTTGTGATCGGCCATGTGAGCCAGATCTTTGAAACACAAATCACCAGCGCCAAAATTCGTGAAAATTATATACCAAATAAATAAATGCTGCTGCTCATTAGTGTAAACACCAAAAAATGCATAAAACATCAAAACAGTGCAAATATGTGAAAATAAATGAATAAATAAATACACACTGTAACAAAAATTGAAACATAATAATAAAAATTAAATTAAATAAAAATAAGTCCCACTCCAAATTGATAGTGACAAAAAATATATAAAATTAAAAATAGAAAATAGAAAAAATCTAAAAAAAATATTCATGAAAATCCTCTTCCCAAAGAAAATTTATACCGTGCTTCCGCCTAAATATTTATTTCAGGTACTTCTATAGCGCCATCAATTTACGCAGCACTTTACATATATATTGTACATTCACATCAGTCCCCGCCCCCGAGGAGCGTACAATCTAAGGTCCCTAACTCACATTCATACATACATATACTAGGGCAATTTAGACAGGAGCCAATTCACCTACCAGCATGTCTTTGGAGTGTGGGAGGAAACCGGAGTACCCGGAGGAAACCCACACAAGCACAGGGAGAACATGCAAACTCCAGGCAGGAGGTGCCGTGGCTGGGATACGAACCAACAACCCGAGTACTGCCAGGCAGAAGCGCTAACCATTTAGCCACTGTGCTGTCCTGAATTGTGCTCAAATACTACACCGCACTCACCAGATATTGGTGAAAAAAATGCCTTTTTAGGGTTTTTAAGGGCCTTTTTGGGAAGAATATTTTCATGTATTTTATATTTTTTTATATTTTGTTATATTTTTTATATTTTTTATTTTTTTAATTTTATATATTGGGACTAATGTCTCGTTTTCATGTTTTGCTTTTTTTTTTTCAAGGAAATGATGGACGGGCGGCGGTTCTCTCGTTCTGGGAGGATATCATATGACATCCTCCCACTCTAACCGCGCGGCTCCGGGAGTGCGCAGCGCGGCGATCGGTAGTGCGCTGTGTCCCTCGGACACAGCGGATCACCGATCAATGGAAAGAGCTGAAGACGTTGGCTCTGTCATGTGATCAGCTGTGTCCAATCACAGCTGATCGCATGTCAACACGGAAATGCCGGTTATCGGCAGTCCTCTCCCCACGAGCCGCCACGCTGACAGGAGAGGAGAGCCGATAATCGGCATTCCTTGGAGGGGACATCTACACTGATCATCAGGGCACTGATGATCAGTGTAGCCCCAGCAGTGCTGCCAATCAGTGCCACCTATCAGTGCCAGTCAGTGCTGCCTTTCAGTGCTGCCAATCAGTGCCACCTATCAGTGCCAGTCAGTGCCGCCTATCAGTGCTGCCAATCAGCAGTGATGTATTTAGGTTCTGTGCTGCCTTAGGCAACACAAAAATCATCTGCACCCACGGACACTGACCAACACCACCCCCTTCCCCCTTCCACGGAGAATGCCCGACATTGCTGACAATGACCAACAACACCCCTGCCCCCCACCCGGGAGAGCCTTCCACTACCCTGACCCAAACCCCCCCCCCTCAAAGCGATAGAGAAAAAGACCCCCATCTTCACTGCTCCGGACATCCCCGGGAACTAGAATCAGGCTCTACATACACCATCAAGCAGCCCGCAGCCTCTCTCGGATCCCCCATGGTGCACATGTCCCTTCTTTCATCCCTTCCTCTGGAGGGAGGTGCTGCCCCCCTGAAAACTGCCGCCCTAGGCAAGTGCCTTGTTTGCCTTTTACGCCTCTGCCTATCAGTGCTGCCAATCAGTGCCAGTCAGTGCTGCCTAGCGCCTATTATTTTTATTATTATTATTATTTTTAGGAAAAATTATAAAATATTATTCATATTATTATTATTGTTATTAATAATAACAATAATAATAATAATAGTAATAATAACAGTAATAATAATATGAATAATATTTTATAATTTTTCCTAAAAATAATAATAATAATAGTAATAATAACAGTAATAATATTATTGTTAATAATCATAATAATAATAAACTGTTATTATTCTTTTAAAAATAAAATAATAATAATAATAGTATTATTATTGGTATTGTTATTATTATTAATATTATTATTATTAGTAGTAGTAGTAGTAGAAAAATTATAAAAGATTATTCATTTTATTATTATTAATAATAATAATAATAATAATGGTAATATCTATAATAATTTGTTATTATTCTTTTAAAATAATACTACTACTAAGAATAACAATTATTGTTATTATTATTATTAGTAGAAGTATTTTTAAAGAATAATAACAAATTATTATTGTTCTTATTATTATCATTATTTCTATAATAATTTTTTTGTGTGTGCTTTGGACTATTACCACCCCCAATATATTGTGCGTTGTATTATATGTTAATGTACTTTGATGTAAGGGACCCCATTCAAAATGATTTGCACCATGACACACACCAAAAAATGCACTTGACTTTTACGACCCAATATAGAGGTGTATGACGAGTCACTGTGCAGTGAATGACACCAACACAATGCCCTTGGACCACGCTGCAGTACCACAACACAATGCCCTTGGACCATGCTGCAGTATCACAACACAATGCCCTTGGACCATGCTGCAGTACCACAACACAATGCCCTTGGACCACGCTGCAGTACCACAACACAATGCCCTTGGACCACGCTGCAGTACCACAACACAATGCCCTTGGACCATGCTGCAGTACCACAACACAATGCCCTTGGACCACGCTGCAGTACCACAACACAATGCCCTTGGACCACGCTGCTGTATCACAACACAATGCCCTTGGACCATGCTGCAGTACCACAACACAATGCCCTTGGACCACGTTGCAGTACCACAACACAATGCCCTTGGACCACGTTGCAGTACCACAACACAATGCCCTTGGACCATGCTGCAGTACCACAACACAATGCCCTTGGACCATGCTGCAGTACCACAACACAATGCCCTTGGACCACGCTGCTGTATCACAACACAATGCCCTTGGACCACGCTGCTGTATCACAACACAATGCCCTTGGACCACGTTGCAGTACCACAATACAATGCCCTTGGACCACGTTGCAGTACCACAACACAATGCCCTTGGACCACACTGCAGTACCACAACACAATGCCCTTGGACCACGCTGCAGTACCACAACACAATGCCCTTGGACCACGCTGCAGTACCACAACACAATGCCCTTGGACCACGCTGCAGTACCACAACACAATGCTCTTGGACCACGTTGCAGTACCACAACACAATGCTCTTGGACCACGTTGCAGTACCACAACACAATGCCCTTGGACCATGCTGCAGTACCACAACACAATGCCCTTGGATCATGCTGCAGTACCACAACACAATGCCCTTGGACCATGCTGCAGTACCACAACACAATGCCCTTGGACCATGCTGCAGTACCACAACACAATGCCCTTGGACCATGCTGCAGTACCACAACACAATGCCCTTGGATCATGCTGCAGTACCACAACACAATGCCCTTGGATCATGCTGCAGTACCACAACACAATGCCCATGGACCACGTTGGAGTACAGGCCGGGCACCCATCATATATAAAGGGTTCTACGTGAAATATTTGGCACGGTTGGGGAGCGTCTTCTTCTAGCCTTTGTTTTATGTAAGACCAGAAATGATCTTCGGGGGGGGGGGGGGGGGGGTAGGCTGCTGCTGAAAATAGTTAGTACATAGCAGTGTATATGTGTGCACCAGGAATGACTTACGCTCAGCAGCTCGGGGGGCCAAAACCCCCCAACCAATCATATATATAGTGCGCTGACTGACAGGAATATGTGCGCAATGTGCGGCTCACATGGACCAGGCAGCTGAAATAACAGAATAATAGATATATTGCAAAACCAACAAGAGATCTCAGTTACCGGCCCGGCACGGCCCACGCCGAGGGTCCACGTCTCACCTATAGTTCTCACAGTCCCAAATCCATATTTCATGATGTCCGTCTGCATGAATAATGAGCCAACACACACAATTATTTATGCTGCAATTATTTCACAAAACATTTTTCCGCATATTTCACCTCGAAAGATAAGAGCAATTGCTGAAAATCTATCAAAACGAGTGTCAGGCAGCAATGACCTCATTTAGATGAGCGAATCTTAGAGAAGATATTTCTTTTTTTAACGGATCTGCCCGTTGTGATGACGCGGCGTCCTCACTGGAATATATTACAACGGCTCTTCACTGCTAGGAGACTTTGAGCAAAAAAAGGCAATTTCGAGAGGCCAACAAAACGCCTACAGAAAACAAAAAATCTATACCATTAAAAACAGTGTTTATTTTATATATATATAACAACACAAAAAAAAACAGGTACAAACATAAGTGTATATATATATATAAATAACAGGCACAAACATAAGTATATATATATATAAAAAACAGGTACAAACATAAGTGTATATATATATATAAATAACAGGCACAAACATAAGTGTATATATATATATATATATATATATATATATATATATAAAATATATAATTATGTTTGTACCTGTTTTGTTTTTTTTTGTTTTATATATATATATACTTATGTTTGTGTCTGTTTATATATATATATAATTATGTTTGTACCTGTTTTGTTTTTTTTTGTTCTATATATATATATATATATATATATATATATATACACTTATGTTTGTGTCTGCATATATATATATATATATATATATATATATATATATAACAGACACAAACAAGTATATATATATATATATATATATATATATATATATATATATAAAATATATAATTATGTTTGTACCTGTTTTGTTTTTTTTTGTTTTATATATATATATATATATATATATATATATATATATATATATACTTATGTTTGTATCTGTTATATATATATATAAAAAAACAAAACAAAAAAAAAACAGGAACAAACAAACCTATATTTTATATATATCTATATATATATATATATATATATATATATATATATATATATAAATAACAGGCACAAACATAAGTATATATATATATATATATATATATATATATATAAAACAAAAAAAAACAAAAACAGGTACAAACATAATTATATATTATATATATATATATATATATATATATATATACTTATGTTTGTGCCTGTTATATATATATATAGCAAAACAAAAAAAACAGGTACAAACATAAACATATATTTTATATATATATATATATATATATATATATAAATAACAGGCACAAACATAAGTATATATATATATAATAAACACTGTTTTTAATGGTATAGATTTTTTTGTGTTCTGTAGGCTTTTTTATATATATATATATATAGTATTATGTTTAGTGAAACCTCCCACATGGAAGAAAATTATATTTGAAAAATATTTAAAAAATATTCTTCCCAAATATATTGCCATATATTTGAAATACAATTTATATTATTTATATAAAAAAATAATAAAAAGTAGTGAAGAGCGCCTTAGTAAGAGAAAACCCCACAAGCTGCTATGCACAAAATAGGTACCAAGGACCTATAGTAATAGACAATAAATATAAAGGAAGTGCAGCGCTAGTGAGCAATAGTGAATTTAAGTATACATAAAAATAGTCCCGTGAATACACATAAATAATAGAGGTGACTCTGTTATTCGTGAGGAGGTGGTGTTAAAATGCGCACTCACCGGACGCGCATTTTAAATGCGCATTGGGTATAAATCCTGCTGTCAGGTGGTGAGCGATTCCTCCTTTACCGGGTCCTAGATGGGTTATTCTACTCCACTGGGGGTCCCTGTTGAAACCGTCCTTGCTGATGATCTGGGTAATGGATGGCAATCTTTTCTTGGAGTGGGTCTGCGGTGAGTCTGCGGACTAAAGCACTCCCCCAGAGGGCAGCAAGAACACTCCCATAGTGTAGTAGGTTTTAACCTCAAATTTATTAAAAAGTAGGTGATACAAAAAACGTTGCAGACAATAGTCTGTGAGTAACTGACCAGCTGGTAAGTAAGAGTATCCGCCGGAGCTCCACGTTGCTCCGGCGGGTGTGACGTCACGGCGTGGTGTGGCTCCTCCTGACGCGTATCGTGCTCAAGCACGTCTTCAGAGGGGGGTCGCCAATCACGTCGTGTCGTCCGCCGTTTGTTTAAGTACCCGAATACACCGCACATGTGCAGGAGACCGCGGCCATTTTGGGATAGCGCAGAATGAACTGCGCATGCGCGAAGATGACGGGCGCCATTTTTCCTTAGTCCCACGATATAGGCAGAATGCCTGTGTGTCCCCAATCAGGGAATATAACAAAAACCCTTGTATGGGGGTAAATGTACATGAATATCTTGAGAAATAACACCCATGTCAGTTAGTTCACGGATTCAAGAAAAGAGGGGAGAGGGAAGAACAGGTCCCATCATCAGCCTCTGTTAGCGGTTATCAGGATAATTCTGTCCAGTTAGAAAAAACAGAGAAAACTTGATAATAATAGTATATACATGAGTTATACCATTAACCCAAGGGGAATGTATCAGAATTCCGCTCACAGTGTACATTAAGTACAAATACCGATCTACATGCGGTCTAAGGAAATAAAAATATTAAAAAATATGAAAAAATTAAATGAAAAAATTAAAATATCTCTATTCATAAACGATATATACGTAATCTATATTATTTTGTATATATCCCATTCCCATGGATTTGAGGTCAGTGCACATGTGCAGATATTCCAAATAACATAATAAAATGTATATAATCAAATAGAGCTAAAAATTAAATTAAAATAAAAAATAAAATAAAATCAATCATATCTGTGCATAACTCTCGTAGTAGGAGACAATAAAATCCTTCCATATAGTCCAGGAGACAGAACGTATAAAGTATCCATATATGCTGAATATGCTAATCTAAGAGTTATAAACTATAGAAGAATTCATCATGATGGTATCAGATGGGTGGTACTCAATTATTTTCGATGAAACAATTGATATCGACCTCAATATTGAGGCCATTAGGTTTTAAAGAGCGAAGTTCATAGATCCATTTCATTTCTAATTGAGAGACTGCACGTCTCTTGTGTATCCCTCTCCAGTGGGTTTTAATTGTATCAATACCCGTAAATTTAAGAGAGGTAGGGTCCATATTGTGAAATCTCTTATAGTGATAGGAAACTGAGTGCTCTTTGTATCCCCGTTTGATGTTATTGACATGTTCCCTCAATCTATCTCTGAGCCGCCTGGTGGTGCGACCAATGTACTGAAGCTTGCATGGACATTCTAACAAGTAGACCACACATTTGTTGTTACATGTGATGAATTTGTCTATATTGTATCTTCTCCCAGTTACTTGTGAAGTAAACGTGTTTTGTCTGTGTTTCCTGGTGTTATCACATTTGCAGATTATACACTTATTACACGGATGGTATCCTTTAAGATCATTAAACAGAGAGATTTCTTTAGGTGGATCAATAACATTGGGTGCTAAATGGTGTCTTAGATTGGTGGCTTTACGAAATACTATTTCTGGTTTTTCTGGTAGAATTTTGGATAACACTGGGTCTGCCAGTAAGACCTTCCAGTTTTTCTTAATAATATGGTTAATAGCCCCGTATTGTTTGGAGTAGTTGGTAATGAAAGGGCATATTTGGCCTTTAATGGCCTTCTCTTTTTTTATTAGAAGATCTTCTCTATGGAGATGGGCCACAGTGTTAATAGTGCTCTCCAAACTCTTAGTCTCATACCCTTTTTCTATAAACCTATTTTTTATGATCACAGATTGGTCATAAAAAGTTTCTAGATCTGTACAGTTTCTTCGCAATCGGATAAACTGTCCCTTTGGAATATTAGATAACCATCTAGGGTGGTGGCAGCTTCCTTTCGGTATGTATCCATTACGATCAGTTTTTTTGAAAAAAGTTTTTGTTACAAGACTTCCATTATAATTGATTAATGTGAGATCTAAAAAGTTAATCTCCTTAGAGCTGTAATTATAGGACAGCTCTATATTCTTGTCATTGAAATTAAGGGTAGTGAAAAAGTTAATTAGTGTCTCTTCTTCACCATTCCAAAGCAGAAACACATCGTCGATGTATCGTCTATAGAACATAAGTTCAGGCCATTCTCGTGAGTAGATTACCATCTCCTCCCAGAGTGCCATGAACAGATTCGCAAGGCTGGGGGCAAATTTTGCCCCCATTGCTACTCCCTTTATCTGCAAGTAAAATTTATGATCAAACCAGAAATAATTGTTGTTAATTGCAAAATTAAGCAAAGATAAAATAAAATCTGTATGTAAGGGCGATAAAGTGCTATGAGTGCGCAGATAATAATCCGCAGCTTCAAGCCCATCCTTGTGAGCTATGTTGCTGTACAGGGAGGACACATCCGCCGTCACTAGCAAAGTTTGGGCGGTAAGGGACAAAGTTTTTATATCATTTAACATTTGTTTGGTATCCCGTAAATATGCTGGAGTTTGGGACACCAAAGGCTGTAAGAAAAAGTCTATGTATTGCCCTATCTTTGAGCCCAACGAGCCTATACCGCTCACGATGGGTCTCCCCGGAGGGTTGGTAGAGCTCTTATGAATTTTTGGGAGAATATAAAGTACTGGTAACTTTGGGGCCATGGGGCATAAGAAATCTTTTTCTTTTTTGTTAATAATCCCTTTATTGAAACCATCCATAATGATATTCTTTAACACACGTTTGTAAGGGAGAACCGGATTCTTGGGTAAGACTGTATAAGATGTCTTGTCCCCAAGAATATTGTATACCTCTTTGATGTAATCGCTTTTATCAAGAATAACCACTCCCCCTCCCTTGTCCGCAGGCCTGATCACCAGGTCCTTATGATCCAGGAGAGATTTGATAGCCATTGTCGTCTGTGTTCTTAATGTGGGTTTAGCTACTAGTTTATCTAGATCTTTCAAAGCTAAGTCTCTAAATAATTGTACAGAGGACTGTGTTTGGGGTGGAGGGTTATAGGTGGATGCATTCCGCAAATTGGTATATGCCATCCCATTTACATTAGTCTTGATGGGGTTAGAGGTAAAATATCTTTTTAAGGATAGTTGCCTCGAGAATTTGTGTATATCTATGTAAGTTCGGAATTTATCCAGTTTCTTTTCGGGTGCATATTTTAGCCCTTTATTCAATAATTCTAATTCTTGTTTAGAGAGGATAGTTTTACTAAGATTAAAAATCCCATCTTTTATTACATTTTTCTCTTTTTCCCGGTATCTGTTGATCTTTCTTCCTCCCCTCTTTCCCCTGTGGAATTGCCTCTTTTTCTGGTGTTCTTTCCCCCTAAAAAACGAACCTGGGAATCTTTATCAGGGTATTGATTGTATGTTGGGGTGGGGGGGGGAGGGTTAGGATTATGATTGTAAGGTTTCTTAGCACCTGATTGGTTGTTCCGATATTGTTGATTATATGGTTTAGAACCATTATAGGATCTATTCGGTGAGTGATATTGTTCTCTAAAATTAGAGTTGTTAGAGTTGTTGTGATACAAATTTTGTTGGTAATAGGGCATAGGGGGTTCCCTAAAGTGAGGCCCATATGCAGGTTGCCAGTATGAATCCTGTAGCACTGTATTATAATCAGATAGAGGTTCAAATCTGTTATGTGTGGGTACACTGTAGGTGGATTTATTATGTGAATCCCTATGATTGTTAACCCTATTTGGAGGTTTAGACGATTGTTGAGGGATATAGGGCTTAAATCTCTTTGATTTGTTTGATCTTGGCAGGGGGTTAGATGGTTTATGTACAGGTACTTCCATTTCCTCATCTTTTAGTTGCCATTTAAAAACTAGATGTTCTTGGTAGTCCATAGTATCCCTATTGTATTTTTTCTTTTTCTTAATACGTTGTTCTTTTTCTACACCCTCCAAGTACAACCTTAATTTCTCTGATTCAGTATTGTATTCCTCTCCACCTTTATAAGGGCCGAGTTTTTCTCTAATAAGATTGATTTCAGAATCAAGGTGTATCAATTTCTTTCTCTTGCGTGCAATGAGAAATTTAAGTAAATCACTGCCAGCATTGTTGAAGAAATTGAACCAGTCCACCAGATCTGTGGTATCATCTGTGTCCGGAGATACACTCCACCTCAATGATCTGGGGACCATATGTTCCTTGACGTATCTTTCTAGAAAAGATATGTCCCAGAGTGTTCTAATCTCTGCTGATAATACATTTTGTAAATGGAGGAAGGAACCTCTCAGGTCACTTTTTTCCTCTTCTAAAGCAAACATATCATCTGGTATTGTGGGTCTAGCCAATCTCAACTCAAAGATATCTCCCATTATGAATCAATATACTAGGCTGCTCAGACAATATTGGTAATAACAAAGTAATAAAAAGTAGTGAAGAGCGCCTTAGTAAGAGAAAACCCCACAAGCTGCTATGCACAAAATAGGTACCAAGGACCTATAGTAATAGACAATAAATATAAAGGAAGTGCAGCGCTAGTGAGCAATAGTGAATTTAAGTATACATAAAAATAGTCCCGTGAATACACATAAATAATAGAGGTGACTCTGTTATTCGTGAGGAGGTGGTGTTAAAATGCGCACTCACCGGACGCGCATTTTAAATGCGCATTGGGTATAAATCCTGCTGTCAGGTGGTGAGCGATTCCTCCTTTACCGGGTCCTAGATGGGTTATTCTACTCACATACCCTTACATACAGATTTTATTTTATCTTTGCTTAATTTTGCAATTAACAACAATTATTTCTGGTTTGATCATAAATTTTACTTGCAGATAAAGGGAGTAGCAATGGGGGCAAAATTTGCCCCCAGCCTTGCGAATCTGTTCATGGCACTCTGGGAGGAGATGGTAATCTACTCACGAGAATGGCCTGAACTTATGTTCTATAGACGATACATCGACGATGTGTTTCTGCTTTGGAATGGTGAAGAAGAGACACTAATTAACTTTTTCACTACCCTTAATTTCAATGACAAGAATATAGAGCTGTCCTATAATTACAGCTCTAAGGAGATTAACTTTTTAGATCTCACATTAATCAATTATAATGGAAGTCTTGTAACAAAAACTTTTTTCAAAAAAACTGATCGTAATGGATACATACCGAAAGGAAGCTGCCACCACCCTAGATGGTTATCTAATATTCCAAAGGGACAGTTTATCCGATTGCGAAGAAACTGTACAGATCTAGAAACTTTTTATGACCAATCTGTGATCATAAAAAATAGGTTTATAGAAAAAGGGTATGAGACTAAGAGTTTGGAGAGCACTATTAACACTGTGGCCCATCTCCATAGAGAAGATCTTCTAATAAAAAAAGAGAAGGCCATTAAAGGCCAAATATGCCCTTTCATTACCAACTACTCCAAACAATACGGGGCTATTAACCATATTATTAAGAAAAACTGGAAGGTCTTACTGGCAGACCCAGTGTTATCCAAAATTCTACCAGAAAAACCAGAAATAGTATTTCGTAAAGCCACCAATCTAAGACACCATTTAGCACCCAATGTTATTGATCCACCTAAAGAAATCTCTCTGTTTAATGATCTTAAAGGATACCATCCGTGTAATAAGTGTATAATCTGCAAATGTGATAACACCAGGAAACACAGACAAAACACGTTTACTTCACAAGTAACTGGGAGAAGATACAATATAGACAAATTCATCACATGTAACAACAAATGTGTGGTCTACTTGTTAGAATGTCCATGCAAGCTTCAGTACATTGGTCGCACCACCAGGCGGCTCAGAGATAGATTGAGGGAACATGTCAATAACATCAAACGGGGATACAAAGAGCACTCAGTTTCCTATCACTATAAGAGATTTCACAATATGGACCCTACCTCTCTTAAATTTACGGGTATTGATACAATTAAAACCCACTGGAGAGGGATACACAAGAGACGTGCAGTCTCTCAATTAGAAATGAAATGGATCTATGAACTTCGCTCTTTAAAACCTAATGGCCTCAATATTGAGGTCGATATCAATTGTTTCATCGAAAATAATTGAGTACCACCCATCTGATACCATCATGATGAATTCTTCTATAGTTTATAACTCTTAGATTAGCATATTCAGCATATATGGATACTTTATACGTTCTGTCTCCTGGACTATATGGAAGGATTTTATTGTCTCGTACTACGAGAGTTATGCACAGATATGATTGATTTTATTTTATTTTTTATTTTAATTTAATTTTTAGCTCTATTTGATTATATACATTTTATTATGTTATTTGGAATATCTGCACATGTGCACTGACCTCAAATCCATGGGAATGGGATATATACAAAATAATATAGATTACGTATATATCGTTTATGAATAGAGATATTTTAATTTTTTCATTTAATTTTTTCATATTTTTTAATATTTTTATTTCCTTAGACCGCATGTAGATCGGTATTTGTACTTAATGTACACTGTGAGCGGAATTCTGATACATTCCCCTTGGGTTAATGGTATAACTCATGTATATACTATTATTATCAAGTTTTCTCTGTTTTTTCTAACTGGACAGAATTATCCTGATAACCGCTAACAGAGGCTGATGATGGGACCTGTTCTTCCCTCTCCCCTCTTTTCTTGAATCCGTGAACTAACTGACATGGGTGTTATTTCTCAAGATATTCATGTACATTTACCCCCATACAAGGGTTTTTGTTATATTCCCTGATTGGGGACACACAGGCATTCTGCCTATATCGTGGGACTAAGGAAAAATGGCGCCCGTCATCTTCGCGCATGCGCAGTTCATTCTGCGCTATCCCAAAATGGCCGCGGTCTCCTGCACATGTGCGGTGTATTCGGGTACTTAAACAAACGGCGGACGACACGACGTGATTGGCGACCCCCCTCTGAAGACGTGCTTGAGCACGATACGCGTCAGGAGGAGCCACACCACGCCGTGACGTCACACCCGCCGGAGCAACGTGGAGCTCCGGCGGATACTCTTACTTACCAGCTGGTCAGTTACTCACAGACTATTGTCTGCAACGTTTTTTGTATCACCTACTTTTTAATAAATTTGAGGTTAAAACCTACTACACTATGGGAGTGTTCTTGCTGCCCTCTGGGGGAGTGCTTTAGTCCGCAGACTCACCGCAGACCCACTCCAAGAAAAGATTGCCATCCATTACCCAGATCATCAGCAAGGACGGTTTCAACAGGGACCCCCAGTGGAGTAGAATAACCCATCTAGGACCCGGTAAAGGAGGAATCGCTCACCACCTGACAGCAGGATTTATACCCAATGCGCATTTAAAATGCGCGTCCGGTGAGTGCGCATTTTAACACCACCTCCTCACGAATAACAGAGTCACCTCTATTATTTATGTGTATTCACGGGACTATTTTTATGTATACTTAAATTCACTATTGCTCACTAGCGCTGCACTTCCTTTATATTTATTGTCTATTACTATAGGTCCTTGGTACCTATTTTGTGCATAGCAGCTTGTGGGGTTTTCTCTTACTAAGGCGCTCTTCACTACTTTTTATTACTTTGTTATTACCAATATTGTCTGAGCAGCCTAGTATATTGATTCATAATGGGAGATATCTTTGAGTTGAGATTGGCTAGACCCACAATACCAGATGATATGTTTGCTTTAGAAGAGGAAAAAAGTGACCTGAGAGGTTCCTTCCTCCATTTACAAAATGTATTATCAGCAGAGATTAGAACACTCTGGGACATATCTTTTCTAGAAAGATACGTCAAGGAACATATGGTCCCCAGATCATTGAGGTGGAGTGTATCTCCGGACACAGATGATACCACAGATCTGGTGGACTGGTTCAATTTCTTCAACAATGCTGGCAGTGATTTACTTAAATTTCTCATTGCACGCAAGAGAAAGAAATTGATACACCTTGATTCTGAAATCAATCTTATTAGAGAAAAACTCGGCCCTTATAAAGGTGGAGAGGAATACAATACTGAATCAGAGAAATTAAGGTTGTACTTGGAGGGTGTAGAAAAAGAACAACGTATTAAGAAAAAGAAAAAATACAATAGGGATACTATGGACTACCAAGAACATCTAGTTTTTAAATGGCAACTAAAAGATGAGGAAATGGAAGTACCTGTACATAAACCATCTAACCCCCTGCCAAGATCAAACAAATCAAAGAGATTTAAGCCCTATATCCCTCAACAATCGTCTAAACCTCCAAATAGGGTTAACAATCATAGGGATTCACATAATAAATCCACCTACAGTGTACCCACACATAACAGATTTGAACCTCTATCTGATTATAATACAGTGCTACAGGATTCATACTGGCAACCTGCATATGGGCCTCACTTTAGGGAACCCCCTATGCCCTATTACCAACAAAATTTGTATCACAACAACTCTAACAACTCTAATTTTAGAGAACAATATCACTCACCGAATAGATCCTATAATGGTTCTAAACCATATAATCAACAATATCGGAACAACCAATCAGGTGCTAAGAAACCTTACAATCATAATCCTAACCCTCCCCCCCCCACCCCAACATACAATCAATACCCTGATAAAGATTCCCAGGTTCGTTTTTTAGGGGGAAAGAACACCAGAAAAAGAGGCAATTCCACAGGGGAAAGAGGGGAGGAAGAAAGATCAACAGATACCGGGAAAAAGAGAAAAATGTAATAAAAGATGGGATTTTTAATCTTAGTAAAACTATCCTCTCTAAACAAGAATTAGAATTATTGAATAAAGGGCTAAAATATGCACCCGAAAAGAAACTGGATAAATTCCGAACTTACATAGATATACACAAATTCTCGAGGCAACTATCCTTAAAAAGATATTTTACCTCTAACCCCATCAAGACTAATGTAAATGGGATGGCATATACCAATTTGCGGAATGCATCCACCTATAACCCTCCACCCCAAACACAGTCCTCTGTACAATTATTTAGAGACTTAGCTTTGAAAGATCTAGATAAACTAGTAGCTAAACCCACATTAAGAACACAGACGACAATGGCTATCAAATCTCTCCTGGATCATAAGGACCTGGTGATCAGGCCTGCGGACAAGGGAGGGGGAGTGGTTATTCTTGATAAAAGCGATTACATCAAAGAGGTATACAATATTCTTGGGGACAAGACATCTTATACAGTCTTACCCAAGAATCCGGTTCTCCCTTACAAACGTGTGTTAAAGAATATCATTATGGATGGTTTCAATAAAGGGATTATTAACAAAAAAGAAAAAGATTTCTTATGCCCCATGGCCCCAAAGTTACCAGTACTTTATATTCTCCCAAAAATTCATAAGAGCTCTACCAACCCTCCGGGGAGACCCATCGTGAGCGGTATAGGCTCGTTGGGCTCAAAGATAGGGCAATACATAGACTTTTTCTTACAGCCTTTGGTGTCCCAAACTCCAGCATATTTACGGGATACCAAACAAATGTTAAATGATATAAAAACTTTGTCCCTTACCGCCCAAACTTTGCTAGTGACGGCGGATGTGTCCTCCCTGTACAGCAACATAGCTCACAAGGATGGGCTTGAAGCTGCGGATTATTATCTGCGCACTCATAGCACTTTATCGCCCTTACATACAGATTTTATTTTATCTTTGCTTAATTTTGCAATTAACAACAATTATTTCTGGTTTGATCATAAATTTTACTTGCAGATAAAGGGAGTAGCAATGGGGGCAAAATTTGCCCCCAGCCTTGCGAATCTGTTCATGGCACTCTGGGAGGAGATGGTAATCTACTCACGAGAATGGCCTGAACTTATGTTCTATAGACGATACATCGACGATGTGTTTCTGCTTTGGAATGGTGAAGAAGAGACACTAATTAACTTTTTCACTACCCTTAATTTCAATGACAAGAATATAGAGCTGTCCTATAATTACAGCTCTAAGGAGATTAACTTTTTAGATCTCACATTAATCAATTATAATGGAAGTCTTGTAACAAAAACTTTTTTCAAAAAAACTGATCGTAATGGATACATACCGAAAGGAAGCTGCCACCACCCTAGATGGTTATCTAATATTCCAAAGGGACAGTTTATCCGATTGCGAAGAAACTGTACAGATCTAGAAACTTTTTATGACCAATCTGTGATCATAAAAAATAGGTTTATAGAAAAAGGGTATGAGACTAAGAGTTTGGAGAGCACTATTAACACTGTGGCCCATCTCCATAGAGAAGATCTTCTAATAAAAAAAGAGAAGGCCATTAAAGGCCAAATATGCCCTTTCATTACCAACTACTCCAAACAATACGGGGCTATTAACCATATTATTAAGAAAAACTGGAAGGTCTTACTGGCAGACCCAGTGTTATCCAAAATTCTACCAGAAAAACCAGAAATAGTATTTCGTAAAGCCACCAATCTAAGACACCATTTAGCACCCAATGTTATTGATCCACCTAAAGAAATCTCTCTGTTTAATGATCTTAAAGGATACCATCCGTGTAATAAGTGTATAATCTGCAAATGTGATAACACCAGGAAACACAGACAAAACACGTTTACTTCACAAGTAACTGGGAGAAGATACAATATAGACAAATTCATCACATGTAACAACAAATGTGTGGTCTACTTGTTAGAATGTCCATGCAAGCTTCAGTACATTGGTCGCACCACCAGGCGGCTCAGAGATAGATTGAGGGAACATGTCAATAACATCAAACGGGGATACAAAGAGCACTCAGTTTCCTATCACTATAAGAGATTTCACAATATGGACCCTACCTCTCTTAAATTTACGGGTATTGATACAATTAAAACCCACTGGAGAGGGATACACAAGAGACGTGCAGTCTCTCAATTAGAAATGAAATGGATCTATGAACTTCGCTCTTTAAAACCTAATGGCCTCAATATTGAGGTCGATATCAATTGTTTCATCGAAAATAATTGAGTACCACCCATCTGATACCATCATGATGAATTCTTCTATAGTTTATAACTCTTAGATTAGCATATTCAGCATATATGGATACTTTATACGTTCTGTCTCCTGGACTATATGGAAGGATTTTATTGTCTCGTACTACGAGAGTTATGCACAGATATGATTGATTTTATTTTATTTTTTATTTTAATTTAATTTTTAGCTCTATTTGATTATATACATTTTATTATGTTATTTGGAATATCTGCACATGTGCACTGACCTCAAATCCATGGGAATGGGATATATACAAAATAATATAGATTACGTATATATCGTTTATGAATAGAGATATTTTAATTTTTTCATTTAATTTTTTCATATTTTTTAATATTTTTATTTCCTTAGACCGCATGTAGATCGGTATTTGTACTTAATGTACACTGTGAGCGGAATTCTGATACATTCCCCTTGGGTTAATGGTATAACTCATGTATATACTATTATTATCAAGTTTTCTCTGTTTTTTCTAACTGGACAGAATTATCCTGATAACCGCTAACAGAGGCTGATGATGGGACCTGTTCTTCCCTCTCCCCTCTTTTCTTGAATCCGTGAACTAACTGACATGGGTGTTATTTCTCAAGATATTCATGTACATTTACCCCCATACAAGGGTTTTTGTTATATTCCCTGATTGGGGACACACAGGCATTCTGCCTATATCGTGGGACTAAGGAAAAATGGCGCCCGTCATCTTCGCGCATGCGCAGTTCATTCTGCGCTATCCCAAAATGGCCGCGGTCTCCTGCACATGTGCGGTGTATTCGGGTACTTAAACAAACGGCGGACGACACGACGTGATTGGCGACCCCCCTCTGAAGACGTGCTTGAGCACGATACGCGTCAGGAGGAGCCACACCACGCCGTGACGTCACACCCGCCGGAGCAACGTGGAGCTCCGGCGGATACTCTTACTTACCAGCTGGTCAGTTACTCACAGACTATTGTCTGCAACGTTTTTTGTATCACCTACTTTTTAATAAATTTGAGGTTAAAACCTACTACACTATGGGAGTGTTCTTGCTGCCCTCTGGGGGAGTGCTTTAGTCCGCAGACTCACCGCAGACCCACTCCAAGAAAAGATTGCCATCCATTACCCAGATCATCAGCAAGGACGGTTTCAACAGGGACCCCCAGTGGAGTAGAATAACCCATCTAGGACCCGGTAAAGGAGGAATCGCTCACCACCTGACAGCAGGATTGATACCCAATGCGCATTTAAAATGCGCGTCCGGTGAGTGCGCATTTTAACACCACCTCCTCACGAATAACAGAGTCACCTCTATTATTTATGTGTATTCACGGGACTATTTTTATGTATACTTAAATTCACTATTGCTCACTAGCGCTGCACTTCCTTTATATTTATTGTATATTATTTATATATATTCCCTCCTAGATTGTAAGCTCGAAAGAGTAGGGCCCTCTTACCCCTTGTGTGCTGTTTGATGTTACTGTACTGTTTCATGTATTGTCCCCCCTCTATTGTACAGCGCTGAGCAAACCCTTTGGCGCTATATAAACTCGATAAATAAATAAATAAATAAATATATATATATATATATATATACATATATATATATATATATATATATATATATATATATATATATAAAACAAAAGTGCTCAAATGTCACTCAATTGTGCCAAATTCAGACTATTGTGATTGCAATAATTAATCTGTGCTGCCACTTTAAAATTGAAAAAATATTTTAAACATATTCCACATAATATAGTGAAAAAAAGTAGCGATCAAAATGATATTTAAAAAACATATAAATCATAAAAAAATAATATGATATAAAAAATATATGTTTTTTAAATATCATTTTGATCGCTACGTGTTATGTGTTGATATGGCTATATAGAGAGAGGTTACTGAGGTCCCTCTCAATGTCTACCCATTACTCATAGCAATAGTATTATTAGTTTGACACTGCGTTACTTTTTTTCACTATATTATGTGGAATATGTTTAATAAATATATATATATATATATATATATATATATATATATATATATTGCATGTTGAAATGTGTTTTTATTACAAAGTATCTGAAAAATATTTTAAAATATGTTAAAATAATGTTAATATTTTTATATGTTAAAAAAAATCTAAAGAATATATTTTTTAAAAATATATTTTTAAAAATATATATTTTTAAAATATATTCCTCAGATTTTTTTAAAAAATATATATTTTTTTAAATATATTCTTCAGTTTTTTTTAACGTATAAAAAAAGTCATTTTAACATAGATTTTTACATATATTTGGAAACGCATTCCAAAAATGTAGATTTGTATTTTTAAAGACATACAGTATATTCGAAATGTATTTTTAAAAATTATTTTGTAATAAAAGCACATTTCAACATGCAGTTTTTATATATATATATATATATATATATATATATATATATATATATATATATATATATGAATACACGGTTCTCTGCTTTTTATGGCTTTTTGAGCCCTCTTTGTGCCAGTTTTAGTCCTCGGAGGCAGTCGGCTGCAAACTGCGGCCCTTTGGTTGCTTTTATTTGGCCCTTGGAAAACAATTTATTCCAATGATAACAATGATGGAGCACAATTCCTCCCAATGACATCAATGCTGGGGCACAATATCTACCAATATGTGGGGGGTGCTTTGGGGCCCCCCCCCCCACAGCACCTTGTCTCCCTGTTAATGGGGACAACAGCCTCTTCCCCACAACCCTGGCTGGTGATTGTGGGGGTCTGCAGGTGGGGGGCTTATATAAATCTGGAAGCCCCCGTTAACAAGTGGGCCCCCAGATCATGACGCTGGCTCCCAGCCTACTGACAGCTGCGCCAGCCTGACAGTTCTTAAATATCTAAGTGGAAGGGCTTGTCAATCAGGTGACCCCGACCCCTCATGACATGATTAGTCTCTATGATTGGCCAAAGCACAATGCAGTGTCAGAACGTAGTGCATTGTGGGGCACGGCGGGCGAACAGCCTGCTGAATTCCCTAATCGTTCGTGTGTTCGCCAACCACACGAAGGGCCAATGTTGGAGACAAATTTACTTTCAACTCGAAAATCCAGCCCAACATTATTGGACATTTCTTACTCCCATTGGCCACAGTTCAGCCACCTGAAGTCTAAAGGACTTTATAAAGTTTGGAGACCCCTGCTCTAAGGTGCAACAAACACACACAACGAGGCAATAATAAAATCTGAGTGGAACTGAGGCAGTTCTGCAACGTGGAGCTTCCTGTCTATGGGTCTTGAAATTCCAGCACTGACCTAAAGGGAAAAAAGACTTTAATATGTACCAGAAGATGTGGGTGCAACTCATGGTACACTACCAAGTTGTTGGTGGACAGGGTCCTGGATTCAAGGTACACAGTGTAAACCTGGTTGGTAAACCAAGAAGTCACACCTAGTGGTGAAGAGCAGACCTGTCCATGGAACACGTGGCAGGAGACTTGAGCTCCCATGTGACATGGGTGGCAAGTGTTCAGCTGGACTTTCGAAACCCTGACTTGAAATCGTGGAGAAACGCAAGGCCCTGCAATATGAGTACTCCCAATTATTTATGGGTCGGTGCTACGTTGGACCATGGGGATGGTGTGGTGGAGATTTTTCAACCCACCAGTATGGTGAGGTCTGCATGGACTGCAAGGTGGGTTTGGGTTCAACCCAAAGCCCTCAGACAGCCTTGGATTCCAGTGGGCCCCCTAGTGGAGGGCTGAGAGCTGGAAATGGTCGGAGACTTGATTACAAACATTCCAAATGATCTGCATACATGCAGTGCACACTCCCTCCCCTGTCACAGCGGCCCCTTGACTGTAGGTTTTATTATATAGATGGACTAACCCTTCAAGCAGCTTGCCGGGGCGCTTCACCATAAAGCCTGGATGAAAAACCCAATAATGATCTCCCTTTCCTCCAAAGAGCCTTCTTCTCCCAGAGCCCTCCACGGTGAAATTTTTAAATCGAAGGGATATGAGTAGATATAGAAGGATGATAATCCTCCATATTATCTCCTCCATTAACCATTGTTCTTGGAAAAACACTTGCCTGTCATAGAAGGCCCCTATCCCTTCCCCCCCTCCCCCACCGATCAGAGATAGATAACCAGAAATGGGATATCCTTAAGCAGTAGGCTGTTGACACCACAAGGAAGGAATTTGAGATTGGAGTGTCACTGATGAGTTGGGAGATCTTCCCTCTCCTCCAGGAGGTGACAGGTCTGAAGGGGGACTCATGCTGACCTCCTCACATGTCAAGAGTGCAGCGGAGGAGGGCTGGAGGTGGCAGGAGGTCATTGCATTTATAGGCCGCAGCCCAGAGGTTACGTTCAAAGATGTCATTTGTTCCCAACATCAAGAATTTGTCAATATTATCCCAGATATTTGCCTTGATAAGAACAAAACCATACTACTCTATTCACAGTAGGGAAACCAATTAAAGTGAACCTGTCACCGAGATAAAATCTTTATTTATTTACATTTATTTAATCTATAAGTAAACTTTTGAGTTCGGCTTGAAAAAAAAATTACAATATATTTATAAAATTCTATATATATATATAAAATTCTATATATAAATTAAAATAAATATATATATATATGTAAAATAATATATCAAATTATATATATATATATATATATGTCATTTTACATATATATATAGCACCCTCTAGTGTGCTCCTAGAATAGTGTAAATATGATGATGATAATAATAATAATAATATTGTAGGTAAAATCATTGAGTATGGCTCAAGGTCACTGTGTGAGTCTGTGATTGAGGTCAGGTTATTGCAGGTCAGCTAGATGATTTAACAAGCTGTGGCTCTATCGCCTGTCCCTGGCTCTGGAGGACCACAGAACCTTCCAGAAGTCAGTAAGCAGGAAGGGGTGGAGACTTAATCTGCATGTTTATGGGAGTCCGGCCAATCCCAGGTTTGGAGACTCTGGTAGAGTGGTGGACTGGCCCAGAAATGTGAGAGAGTCAGGTTGGGAGCAGTTCTACTGGGGGAGAGAAGCTGATTTTTGAGAGGCTGCTATTTCCTCGCCCATAAAAGGCTGTTGCTACTGACAGCTTTCAAGAAAAGAACAGTCCGGGATCTGTGTCTGTACATAGGAAGGAAGTTGTCCCCCCTTCATTGATTCAAGGTATCCAATAATCCCTATTTCCTGATCCAAGTTATTTCTCCTAATAAAATAACAAAAACCAAGCCCATGGACTGCTCACCGTCTCTTGGATGCAAGTCTGTATGAGAAATACCCATTGCCTGGCTGTGCAGAAAGAGCTTAGAGGTACCCACAACACAGCGGCCCTCATGAGGGTAGCACTACCTACATACACAGCACCGTGGCTTAAGTGGTTAGCACTTCCGTCTGGCAGTACTTGGGTCGTTGGTTCAAATCCCAACCATGGCACCACCTGCCTGGAGTTTGCATGTTCTCCCTGTGCCTGTGTGGGCATCTTCCCACACTCCAAAGACATGCTGGTAGGTGAATTGGCTCCTGTCTAAATTGTCCCTAGTATGTGTATGTATGAATGTGAGTTAGGGACCTTAGATTGTACGCCCCTTGAGGGTTAGGGACCTTAGATTGTATGCCCCTTGAGTGTTAGGGACCTTAGATTGTATGCCCCTTGAGGGTTAGGGACCTTAGATTGTACACCCCTTGAGGGTTAGGGACCTTAGATTGTACACCCCTTGAGGGTTAGGGACTGATGTGAATGTACAATATATATGTAAAGTGCTGCGTAAATTGACAGTGCTATATAAGTACCTGAAATAAATATATATATATATATGATTTTGCGAGAAATTGAGAAGTTATATAAATTATATGGAGTTATCTTTTTATATTAAAGAGTATGGCAGAATTTAACTGATTTTATTTTAATTTTTTTTTTTTTTGGAATTAAAAAAAGTTCCCACCTCTATACCTCATATGCTGGAATCAGATGCTGGCTTGGAGTCCATCACTCCTCCACACACAGCTCGGAATAACCCAAAGAAAAAGCCGCTCACTCATGATGTCTTCACAAGCAAAGTTTGAATCAGCTGACAAGCTTTGACACGTAATGGTTCTAGTTTTTGTAGAAATAATAATATCAATAATAATTTTGATGATGATGATAAGAAGAAAAAGATTAACAACAGCATTAATAATATTGATAATAGTGATGAGAATTACAAAACTAATATCAAATAATAATAATAATAACCATAATAATATCAATAATGATGATGATGATGATTATTTTATTATTTTATTATTATTATTATTATTATTATTAACAATAATAACACTAATAACACACAATAATTATGATGATAATAATAATAATAATAATAATAATGATATTAATGATACTAGTAATAATAATGATTGTCACAGTAATAATAATATCAATGATGATGATAATGATAATAATAACACCAATAATAAAAATAACAAAGAATAATTATGATGATAATAATAATATCAATAATGATGATGATAATAACAGTAATAATAATAATAATAATAACAACAACAAACAATGATTATAATGATGATAATAATAGTAATAAAAATGATTATCACAGTAATAATAATATCTTTAATGATGATGATAATAATAACAGTAATAATAATGATAATAGTGATATTAGGGCAAAACTGTGACTAAATGGTCAGCACTTCCGCCTGGCAGTACTCGGGTCGTTGGTTTGAATCCCAAACATGGCACCACCTGCCTGGAGTTTGCATGTTCTCCCTGTGCCTGCATGGGTTTCCTCCAGGTACTCCGGTTTCCTCCCACACTCTAAAGACATGCTGGTAGGTTAATTGGCTCCTGTCTAAATTGTCCCTAGTATGTGTATGTATGAATGTGAGTTAGGGACCTTAGATTGTACGCCCCTTGAGGGTTAGGGACTGATGTGAATGTACAATATATATGTAAAGTGCTGCGTACATTGACAGCAATATATAAGTACCTGAAATAAATACATTATTATTAATAATAATAATAATAATACAATAATTATAATGATGATGATAATAATACTAAAAATAACAGTAATTATATTAATGATAATAATAATAACTATTATCACAGTAATAATAATATCAATAATGATGATGATAAGGATAATAATAACAGTAACAGGGGCGGACTGACCATTTGGAAACTCGGGCACTGCCCGAGGGCCCGGGGTCAGTAGGGGGTCCCATGAGATGCCCCTGGTACCTTTTTCATAGGCTTTTTTTGATTTTGGGCAAGGACACAGGGGCCCCATGATCCCCTATTGCCCGGGGGGCCCCATGAGTTGTCAGTCCCCCCTGAACAGTAATAATAATGATGTTGATACGGATAACAATAATAATGATTATGTTAACAGCAGGGGCAGACTGACAACTCATGGGGCCCCCGGGCAATAGGGGATCATGGGGCCCCTGTGTCCTTGCCCAAAATAAAAAAAAGCCTATGAAAAAGGTACCAGGGGCATCTCATGGGGCCCCCTACTGAACCCGGGCCCTCGGGCAGTGCCCGAGTTTCCAAATGGTCAGTCCGCCCCTGGTTAACAGTAATAATAATATCAATATTAATAATAATAACAATAATAACAGTAAAAATAATGATGATGGTGATGATGAATAATGATGTTACCAGTAATAATAATATCAATAATAATAATGATGATAATATGGATAACAATAATAATGATGATGATAATACGGATAACAATAATAATAATGACATTACCAGTAATAATAATATCAATAATAATAATGATGATAATATGGATAACAATAATAATAATGATGATAATATGGATAACAATAATAATAATGACATTACCAGTAATAATATAAATAATAATAATGATGATAATACGGATAACAATAATAATAATGATGATAATACGGATAACAATAATAATAATGATGATAATACGGATAACAATAATAATAATGACATTACCAGTAATAATAATATCAATAATAATAATGATGATAATATGGATAACAATAATAATAATGATGATAATATGGATAACAATAATAATAATGATGATGTTAACAGTAATAATAATATAAATAATAATAATGATGATAATACGGATAACAATAATAATAATGATGATAATACGGATAACAATAATAATAATGACATTACCAGTAATAATAATATCAATAATAATAATGATGATAATATGGATAACAATAATAATAATGATGATAATATGGATAACAATAATAATAATGACATTACCAGTAATAATATAAATAATAATAATGATGATAATACGGATAACAATAATAATAATGATGATAATACGGATAACAATAATAATAATGATGATAATACGGATAACAATAATAATAATGACATTACCAGTAATAATAATATCAATAATAATAATGATGATAATATGGATAACAATAATAATAATGATGATAATATGGATAACAATAATAATAATGACATTACCAGTAATAATATAAATAATAATAATGATGATAATACGGATAACAATAATAATAATGATGATAATACGGATAACAATAATAATAATGATGATAATACGGATAACAATAATAATAATGACATTACCAGTAATAATAATATCAATAATAATAATGATGATAATATGGATAACAATAATAATAATGATGATAATATGGATAACAATAATAATAATGATGATGTTAACAGTAATAATAATATAAATAATAATAATGATGATAATATGGATAACAATAATAATAATGACATTACCAGTAATAATATAAATAATAATAATGATGATAATACGGATAACAATAATAATAATGATGATAATACGGATAACAATAATAATAATGACATTACCAGTAATAATAATATCAATAATAATAATGATGATAATATGGATAACAATAATAATAATGATGATAATATGGATAACAATAATAATAATGATGATGTTAACAGTAATAATAATATAAATAATAATAATGATGATAATATGGATAACAATAATAATAATGACATTACCAGTAATAATAATATCAATAATAATAATGATGATAATATGGATAACAATAATAATAATGATGATAATATGGATAACAATAATAATAATGATGATGTTAACAGTAATAATAATATAAATAATAATAATGATGCAGATGATGATAATATTAGGAGTAATAATAATGATGATAACAGTAATAAAGATATCAATAATAATAATGATAATAATAATAATATCCATTGTATAAGTATAGAAGTGTGAAGAACCGATTAGTTTTTAAAACATTTTTTTTTGGTGAGAGAATGACAGACGTGTGTTTGTATTGTACACACAGCGCTCAGTACACAGAGACAAGGGATCAGTTGACTCCTTGGGACTGGTGACAGCTATGAATGTCGCCTCTCGCTGGTGATATTTAGAGGGCTGGGATAATGTTTACAAGTGCCTGAAATAAGGACTGGGCCGCCGTCTGGAGCAGAGGTCACCATAGCCGAGTTCAGTCTGATTGATGGGGACATAGCTGGTAAATCCGGTTCATGAGGGTATGGGGTTCATGTAGGACTACAGGTCCCAGAATGGGGCTCTGATGAAACTCTAATGTAAGACGGACTCTGATGGGCTCACATTTTTTTCTCTGTTGTTCCAAATCATATAATTGCTGAAAGCAAAAAGCTTCAAGAAAAACATAATTATTTAACTTTGATTTGTTCAATGATAAAATGGATTTTTTTTTCTTTTTTTCCGTCCCGCCAAAATGTTTCAACCATTGGATGTGGCCTTCATATTGAACAGTTCGGTGGTCCCTGCTGTTTGTGGTCTCAGCAGTCCTTCATAGTGGTGCCATAGAACTGCTCTGACCCCAGAATCAGAGTCTTCCTATTCCCACAGCAGCACATTTTATAAACTAAAGCAGCGACATCAATAATGACATTTCTGTAAAGGAAACGACTTCCCTTGTTGTGGGATTTGTTCGTGTAAAGACCCGCCGACGTCTGGGGCCCCTAGGCTGCCGCCCACTGCGGCTGACACTAATCATGATGGACAGGTTTAGCCGAGCTATTTCAGGTATTCTTGTGCCGTCATTTTCTCTGCATTGTTATACACGCGTAATGCGTTACCTCTGCAGTCAAAACAAAATGGTAATGGCGGCGGGTTCCACCGCTAAAGAAAAAAAAAATATGAAAGAAAATATTCCTCCCAGCTGGGGAATTTCAGTGACTTGTGATGTGCTGATTTCAGTTAAATTCCTTCTGTATCAAACTGTATTGTAATTGTACCGTCCTCTTTATATTGTAAAGCGCTGAGTAAACTGTTGGGGCCATATACAGTATATCTTGCATAATAATAATAATACATTTAAATAATAATAATTTTAAAAAATAATAATAACCATATTTATTATTATTATTATTTTATGTTATATTATTTATTGTTATTATTATTATTATTATTTTATATTATATTTCTTATTATTATTATTATTTTATATTATTATTTATTTTTTTATATATATTATATGAATTATTATTAATATTAAAAAAAGTGTATCCAAAGCCAGTGTATACAGACCGGATATAGTGAATGCGGGGTCCAGGGAGAGCGGATATAGTGAATGCGGGGTCCGGGGAGAGCGGATATAGTGAATGCGGGGTCCGGGGAGAGCGGATATAGTGAATGCGGGGTCCGGGGAGACCAGATATAGTGAATTCGGGGTCCGGGGAGAGCGGATATAGTGAATGCAGGGTCCGAGGAGAGAGGATATAGTGAATGCGGGGTCCGAGGAGAGCGGATATAGTGAATGCGGGGTCCAGGGAGAGCGGATATAGTGAATGCGGGGTCCAGGGAGAGCGGATATAGTGAATGCGGGGTCCGGGGAGACCAGATATAGTGAATGCAGGGTCCGGGGAGAGAGGATATAGTGAATGCAGGGTTTGGGGAGACCAGATATAGTGAATGCGGGGTCCTGGGAGAGCGGATATAGTGAATGCAGGGTCCGGGGAGAGCGGATATAGTGAATGCGGGGTCCGGGGAGACCGGATATAGTGAATGCGGGGTCCTGGGAGACCAGATATAGTGAATGCGGGGTATGGGGAGAGCGGATATAGTGAATGCGGGGTCCGGGGAGAGCAGATATAGTGAATGCGGGGTCCGGGGAGAGCGGATATAGTGAATGCGGGGTATGGGGAGAGCGGATATAGCGAATGCGGGGTCCAGGGGAGACCGGATATAGTGAATGGGGGGTTCGGGGAGAGCGGATATAGTGAAAGCAGGGTCCGGGGAGAGCGGATATAGTGAATGCAGGGTCCGGGGGGAGCGGATATAGTGAATGTGGGGTCCGGGGAGAGCGGATATAGTGAATGCGGGGTCCGGGGAGAGGATATAGTGAATGCGGGGTCCGGGGAGAGCGGATATAGTGAATGCGGGGTCCGGGGAGAGCGGATATAGTGAATGCGGGGTCCGGGCGGAGCGGATATAGTGAATGCGGGGTCCGGGGAGAGCGGATATAGTGAATGTGGGGTCCGGGGAGAGCGGATATAGTGAATGCGGGGTCCGGGCGGAGCGGATATAGTGAATGTGGGGTCCGGGGAGAGCGGATATAGTGAACCCCCCCCTCACGATGAGACTAGGGAGACTCCCAGTTATGCCGCTTTGCTGCGGACGGATTGACACAAGCCGGACTTTCTGGTGCTGAAAGATTTTTCTGATTTGAGCAAATTAAGGAACCTAAAGAGAGGCGCGGACGTGTTGTTACAAATGACGGATCGGCTCTGCGGGTTTCCTCCGGATGGTGGAATGTCAGGAATCTTATCACCGTCTGCAATGTTTGCGCACAAAGCGTGCTGATTGTTATTTCAAGTTTTTTGGACAAGTGAAAAGGTGCGGGCCGCGCTTGTCAGAGCCGTCACTCCTGCTGGCGGAACCTCCGCGTTGCTCCCCGGCTCTGCCAGGACGACTTTCACTCTATCACGCTTCAGCGAGTAATCAAACGCCACCCCCCCCCCCCCGCCATCACAGGTGCGCACAACCACGCCGCGTTCTGAATGCTACCGGAGAACGGCGCAGGCGATTGTTTGTTTTAACTTCTCGGAATTCTAAAAATAGAACCCTAATTGACTCTTGTTAATCCGGAGCATTCCTGGAGTATAAACAGGAAACATCCAGGGTGCAGATAACCGTTTGTGAAAGGCAAATTGTTAGTATAGAAATAATGTTTGACACAGATCAGCCCCGGCCTCTCACCTTGTGACTTGCTACGATGTTGAAGTCTGATCACTGCGGGGAGGGGGGGGACTGAGGAAATGCTTCCTCCTCAATAGCCACTAAAGACCCATAGAACCAGGGGGTACCACCAGTCCTCCTGTATGGGGCCCAGGCTACCAGGGGGCCCCAGGGATATATGTAAATCAGATATGGGCAGGGAGGGTGATCGGCACAATGGGACAGGGGGGGGGGACTGAGGAAATGCTTCCTCCTCAATAGCCACTAAAGACCCATAGAACCCGGGCCTTGGATAAGGGGGTACCGCCAATCCTCCTGTATGGGGCCCATGCTACTAGGGGGCCCCAGGCATATGGGTAAATCAGATGTGGGCAGGGAGGGTGCTCGGCACTGTGGGGTGGCAATTACTGGAACCAATCCCCTGTATGGCTCTCTCTGCAGCAGCTGAAAGCCGGCGTCTTCTCTCCCTCCTGCTGGCTTTCAGCTGCTGCAGGGGATCATTTCCAGTAACATTCCCCCCCCCCCCAACACACCAATCACCCTCCCTGTGAACCATACATTTCCCTATGCTGCCCAGCCCCCCCCCTTCATGTGCCCCCACCCCCACAGTGATTCCCTCCTCTCTTTCCCACCGGCAGCTGCAAACACACAACACGATCCTTCAGGATGGAGAGTGGGGGGAAGGGTTCGGTAAATACATCACATTTACCAGCCCCTTCCTTCCCTGAAAGAACACAATGAGTGATTGATACCAATCACTCACTGTGTCCATTCATAGCTGCAGTAAACTTTGTTTTTTTTGGAGGGGAGGGCCCTGTCAGGTTGGCTGTATGGGGCCCCCGTGGTTTCTAACAGCAGCCCTGCATAGAACCATGTACAGTTGTGCCCAAAAGTCGGCCTCCCTTTTGGAAAATTGGTAATATACAGGATGGACCATATTTAACCCCTTCCAGTCCGGACACTTTCACCCCCTTCCAGTCCGGACGCTTTCCCCCCCTTCCAGTCCGGACACTTCCCCCCCTTCCAGTCCGGACACTTTCACCCGCTTCCAGTCCGGACACTTTCACCCCCTTCCAGTCCGGACACTTTCACCCGCTTCCAGTCCGGACACTTTCACCCCCTTCCAGTCCGGACACTTTCCCCCCTTCCAGTCCGGACACTTTTCCCCCCTTCCAGTCCGGACACTTTTCCCCCCTTCCAGTCCGGACACTTTCCCCCCCTTCCAGTCCGGACACTTTCCCCTCCTTCCAGTCCGGACACTTTTCCCCCCTTCCAGTCCGGACACTTTTCCCCACTTCCAGTCCAGACACTTTCACCCCCTTCCAGTCCGGACACTTTCCCCTCCTTCCAGTCCGGACACTTTCCCCCCCTTCCAGTCCGGACACTTTCACCCGCTTCCAGTCCGGACACTTTCCCCCCCTTCCAGTCCGGACACTTTTCCCCCTTCCAGTCCGGACACTTTCCCCCCTTCCAGTCCGGACACTTTTCCCCCCTTCCAGTCCGGACACTTTTCCCCCCTTCCAGTCCGGACACTTTTCCCCCCTTCCAGTCCGGACACTTTCACCCCCCCTTCCTGTCCGGACACTTTTCCCCCTTCCAGTCCGGACACTTTCACCCCCTTCCAGTACGGACACTTTCCCCCCTTCCTGTCCAGACACTTTTCCCCCTTCCAGTCTGGACACTTTCCCCCCTTCCAGTCCGGACACTTTCACCCCCTTCCAGTCCGAACACTTTCACCCCCCCCTTCCTGTCCGGACACTTTTCCCCCTTCCAGTCTGGACACTTTCCCCCCTTCCAGTCCGGACACTTTCCCCCCTTCCAGTCCGGACACTTTCCCCCCCTTCCAGTCCGGACACTTTTCCCCCTTCCAGTCCGGACACTTTTCCCCCCTTCCAGTCCGGACACTTTCCCCCCCTTCCAGTCCGGACACTTTCCCCCCTTCCAGTCCGGACACTTTCCCCCCCTTCCAGTCCGGACACTTTCACCCCCTTCCAGTCCGGACACTTTCACCCCCTTCCAGTCCGGACACTTTCACCCCCTTCCTGTCCCCAAATTTTTGGTAGAGCTGCCCATTTATCTTGGCAAAATGCCTCCAGGTCATGCAAGTCTTTTGGTCGTCTTCTATGAGCCACGCATTTGAGATCTCCCCAGAGCGGCTCGATGGTATGAAAGTCAGGAGACTGTGATGGCCATTCCAGAACCTTCACCTTCTTCTGTTGTAACCACTGGAGGGTCAGCTTGGCCTTGTGCTTGGGGTCATCGTCTTGCTGTAAAGTCCAAGCGCGTCCCATGCGTAGCTTTCCTGCAGAAGAAGGCAAATTGTCTGCCAGTATTTTCTGATAAAATACTGCATTCATCTTGCCATCAATTTTAACAAGATTCCCCGTGCCTTTAGAGATCACCCCCCCCCCCAAAACATCAGCAAGCCACCACCATGCTTCACAGTGGGGATGGTATTCTTGTCGCTGTTGACCCCTCTCCAAACAAAGCGCTTATGGGTGTAACTATGAGGCTCTCTTGTGGTGTCATCACTCCAGATTACATTGTGCCAGAAGCTGTGAGGTGCTGTCAGACATATTGTAACCATTGGTGCAGTAAAGGCTTCTTTCTGGCAACTCGACCATGCAGCTCATTTTTGTTCAAGTATCGTCGCATTGTACTCCTCAAAACAACCACACTGTCTTTTTTCCAGAGCTGCCTGTATTTCTCCTGAGGTTACCTGTGGAGGTTTTTCTTTGTATCCCAAACAATTCTTCTGGCAGTTGTGGCTGCAATCTTTCTTTGCCTACCTGACCTTGGCTTGGGCTGGCCATACACCATGCAATTTTCTTTACAATTTCTGCCCAATTTCATTTAGATTTACCTTCAACTATGTAGTGCAAGGGCCTGCTTAAATGGATACAATTGAAAGTGTTGTTTAGGTTTGACCTCATATTATATGGTTTTTGGTAAATCTAAAGCAATTTTTCGAAAGAAAATTGTATAATGTATGGCCAGCCTTGGTATCAAGAGATCCCTGAATTTTCCATTTCTTAATAAGCGAATGGACAGTACTGACTGTCATATTCAAGGCTTTGGACATCTTTTTATATCCTTTTCCATCTTTATAAAGTTCCATTACCTTGTTACGCAGGTCTTTTGACAGTTCTTTTCTGCTCCCCATGGCTCAGTATCTAGCCTGCTCAGTGGATCCACATGAGAGCTAGCATTGACTATTTATACACAGACACTAATTGCAATTTAGAAAGCCACAGATGTGGGAAATTACCCTTTAATTGCCATTGTAACCCGTGTGTGTCACCTTGTGTGTCTGTAACAAGGACAAACATTCCAGGGGGCGAAAACTTCTGATACGGGGGGCGCGGAGACTTCTGATATGGGGTCGGGGGCTTCTGATATGGGGGCGGGGACTTCTGATCTGGGGGGCGGAGACTACGGATATGGGGGTGGAGACGTCCGATACGGGGGGGGCGTGGAGACTTCTGATATGGGGCGGAGACTTCTGATATGGGGGCGGAGACTTCTGATCTGCGGGCAGAGACTTCGGATATTGGGGTGGAGACTTCTGATCCGGGCCTTTTGGGGGGATTTCTGCTATCATTAGGATTTAAAAAGGAGCCAAACAACGATGTGATCATAAATTTGCGGCTGTGGATGTCAATCACCGGGTCCCGGCCGGTGATTACCCGCCTGCGCCCGGTGATTACTGACAACCACCGACGGGGAGGAAGACTATTTTGTTTACAAACAGTCCTCCCTGTCAGCTCAGGCACGCTGCACACCACAGCCATCCCAATCAGTGTGCTTACAGTGAAGCACACCCCACCCCCTAGTAAAACACTCCTTGCACATAGATAACCCTTTGATCGCCCCTCATGTTAACCCCTTCTTGTCCAGTGTCATTAGTACAGTGTCAGTGCTGTTTTTTTAGCACTGATCACTGTATTGGTGTCACTGGGGATGTCAGTGACACCAAGTCAGTTCCCCCCCCCCCCCCACAGTGTCAGAATGCCCGCCGCAGTCCTGTTAAAAGTCACTGAACGTCGCCATTACTAGTAGGAAAAATTTTAAAAAATCCCAGTATCTATACCGCCATTTGTAGATGTCATAACTTTCACGTAAACCAATTAATTTACACGTATTGGGATTTTTTTTTTAGCAAAGACACGGAGCAGAATACATTTTGGCCGAAATTTATGACAAAATTAGATTTTTTGCTTTACACCACGGCATCCGACGCTTTGCATTGCACTTGGTGATGTAAGGCTTGGATGCAGCTGCTCTAGAGTCCAGTGGCGGCCTGCTTTACACCATGGCATTCAACTCTTTGCATTGCACTTGGTGATGGAAGGATGCAGCTGCTCGGCCATGGAAACCCATTCCATGAAGCTCTCTACGCACTGTTGTTGGGCTCATCTGAAGGCCACACCAAGTTTGGAGGTCTTTAGCTATTGACTCTGCAGACAGTTGGCGACTTCTGCGCACTGTGCGCTTCAGCATGCGCTGACCCCGCCCTGTCATGTGACGTGGCCTACCACTTGGTGGCTGAGTGGCTGTTATTCCCAGTTGTTTCCACTTTGTTATTATCCCACTAACAGTTGAGCGTGGAATATTTAGTAGCCAGGAAATGTCACGGATGGACTTATTGCCCAGGAGGCCACCTATCACGGGACCACGCTTGGAGTCACTGAGCTCCTGAGAGCGACCCATTCTTTCACCAATGTTTGTAGAAGCCGTCTGCATGCCTAGGGGCTTGATTGTATACACCTGTGTCCATGGAGGGGATTGGAACACCTGGATCACATGATTGGGAGGGGATTGGAACACCTGAATCACATGATTGGGAGGGGATTGGAACACCTGAATCACATGATTGGGAGGGGATTGGAACACCTGAATCACATGATTGGGAGGGGATTGGAACACCTGAATCACATGATTGGGAGGGGATTGGAACACCTGAATCACATGATTGGGAGGGGATTGGAACACCTGAATCACATGATTGGGAGGGGATTGAAACACCTGAATCACATGATATGAAGGGGATTGGAGCACCTGAATCACATGATATGGAGGGGATTGGAGCACCTGAATCACATGATTGGGACGGGATTGGAACACTGGAATTCAGTGATTTGGAGAACTGGCCCAATACCTTTGGCTATATAGTGTAGGTCATGTAATGGATGGGGGTTGGGAGTTTTGTGCGATCCGCACTTCAGTCTGGAATAAACAGAATCCTGGCAGGGAATAAGTGACGGAGTGAAGCCCTGTCCTGGTATCCGCCACACAGGCACACGGAGTCATGTTAAAAGGCTGCAGAGTAAAGTAAAGCCGGCGCACGTACGTGTTATACAGATGTACCTCCAGGCGGTAACGTGAAGTCGTGTGATTGACGGCCGCGGCAGGACCAAACGCTGAAAAGAAGGCTGCGAGCCATCCAACGTGTGCGCGGTGAGGGTCCCAATGTGTGTGTGGCAAGGTTCCCGATGTGTGCACGGTGAGGGTCCCAACGTGTGCACGGCAAGGGTCCCGACGTGTGCGCGGTGAGGGTCCCAACGTGTGCGCGGCAAGGGTCCCGGCGTGTGCGCGGTGAGGGTCCCAACGTGTGCGCGGCAAGGGTCCCGACGTGTGCACGGTAAGGGTCCCAACATGTGTGTGGCAAGGTTCCCGACGTGTGCGCGGTGAAGGTCCCAACGTGTGTGCGGCAAGGTTCCCGACGTGTGCGCGGTGAGGGTCCCAACGTTTGTGCGGCAAGGTTCCCGACGTGTGCGCGGTGAGGGTCCCAACGTGTGCGCGGCAAGGGTCCCGACGTGTGCGTGGTGAGGGTTTTAACTTGTGCACAGCAAGGGTCCCAACGTGTGCGCGGCAAGGGTCCCGACCTGTGCACGGCAAGGGTCCCAACGTGTGCGCATCGAGGGTCCCAACATGTGCACAGCAAGGGTCCTGACGTGTGTGCGGCGAGGATCCCAACGTGTGCAAGGCAAGGGTTTCAACGTGTGCACAGCAAGGGTCCCGACGCGTGCAAGTCGAAGGTCCCAACATGTGCGCGGCGAAGGTCCTTCCCAAAGGGATCTATGGCAGCGGCAGGACCAAACGCTGAAAAGAGGGCTGCGAGCCATCCAATGTGTGCGCGGCGAGGGTCCCAAAGTGTGCACGGCGAGGGTCCTAACGTGTGCACGGCGAGGTTCCCAACGTGTGCGAGGCGAGGATCCCAACGTGCAAGGGTCCCGACGTGTGCGCGGCGAGGGTCCCAACGTGTGCGAGGCGAGGATCCCAACGTGCAAGGGTCCCGACGTGTGCGCGGCGGGGGTCCCAACGTGTGCGAGGCGAGGATCCCAACGTGTGCGAGGCGAGGATCCCAACGTGTGCGAGGCGAGGATCCCAACGTGTGCGAGGCGAGGATCCCAACGTGTGCACGGCGAGGGTCCCAACGTGTGCGAGGCGAGAATCCCAACGTGTGCGAGGCGAGGATCCCAACGTGTGCGAGGCAAGGGTTTCAACGTGTGCACAGCAAGGGTCCCGACGCGTGCAAGTCGAAGGTCCCAACATGTGCGCGGCGAAGGTCCTTCCCAAAGGGATCTATGGCGGCGGCAGGACCAAACGCTGAAAAGAGGGCTGCGAGCCATCCAATGTGTGCGCGGCGAGGGTCCCAAAGTGTGCACGGCGAGGTTCCCAACGTGTGCGAGGCGAGGATCCCAACGTGCAAGGGTCCCGACGTGTGCGCGGCGAGGGTCCCAACGTGTACGAGGCGAGGATCCCAACGTGCAAGGGTCCCGACGTGTGCGCGGCGGGGGTCCCAACGTGTGCGAGGTGAGGATCCCAACGTGTGCGAGGCGAGGATCCCAACGTGTGCGAGGGTCCCAACGTGTGCACGGCGAGGGTCCCAACGTGTGCGAGGCGAGAATCCCAACGTGTGCGAGGCGAGGATCCCAACGTGTGCGAGGCGAGGATCCCAACGTGTGCAAGGCGAGGATCCCAACGTGTGCGAGGCGAGGATCCCAACGTGTGCGAGGGTCCCAACGTGTGCATGGCGAGGGTCCCAACGTGTGCGAGGCGAGAATCCCAACGTGTGCGAGGCGAGGATCCCAACGTGTGTGTGGTGAGGGTCCAAACGTGTGCGCGGCGAGGGTCCTTCCCAAAGGGACCTACGGCACGGGAATGAAATGGACATTAGTGCTGTTGAAGCGAGTTGTCAAAGTCACGTTTCCTAAGAGTTTTGTAATGTCAAGGCGACACTCATGGATGTGACTTCGACTGATGGGGCCCCGTAGCAAAATTCAGATGGGGCCCCCCCAGCGACCTCTCTTTGTAGCACCTGTTAATGTCAAATGAAACAATTGTGCCATTGTGCCCTCCAGAGGATTCCCCCCCCCCCCTCCCTTCCTGACCGGGCCATTTATTGCGATACGGCGCTGCGTTACTTTAACGGACAATTGCGCGGTCATGCAACACGGCACCCAAATTAAATTTAATTCCTTTTTTTCCCACAAATTGAGCTTTCTTTCGGTGGTATTCGATCCCCTGTGCGGTTTTTATTTTTTGCGCTATAAAAAAAAGACCGACAATTTTGAGAAAACAAACAATATTTTTGACTTTTTGCTATTAAACACGTCCAGTAAAAAAAATGTAAAAAAATCAAATTTCTTCATAAATTTTGTCCAAAACGTATTTTGCTCCGTGTCTTTGCTGAAAAAAAAAATCCCAATATGTGTAAATTAATTTGTTTACAACTCAGGGGTGGGCAACTGTGGACCTCCAGCTGTTGATGAACTACAAGTCCCATCATGCCTCTGCCTTTGGGAGTCATGCTTGTAACTGTCAGTTTTGCAATGCCTCATGGGACTTGTAGTTCTACAACAGCTGGAGGGCCACAGTTGCCCACCCCTGGAAAGTTATATCGTCTACAAATGGCGGTACATATACTGGAATTTGTTTTTATTTACTAGTAACGGCGGCGATCAGTGACTGCGGGACTGCGGCGGGCATTCTGACGCTGGGAGGGAACTGACTTGGTGTCACTGACATCCCCAGTGACACCATAAAGTGATCGGTGCTAAAAAAAAGCGCTGACACTGTACTAATGGCACTGGGCAGGAAGGGGTTAACATCTTGGGGCGATCAAAGGGTTAACTGTGTGCTGTTTTACTAAGGGCTGTGTGAGTGCTTTACTATGCAAGCACGCTGCTTTGTATGTGCTGTGCTATGCAGAGCCATACAAAGCAGTGTGCAGGAGCCGACAGGGGAGAGATCTGTGTTGTTTATACTTCGGTAATACTCGGAGATCACCGGGTGCCGGCGGGGAATCACCGCCCAGGACCCGGTGATTGACAGACGAGGCCGCGAATGGCGGCGCGGGTAGGGCGTGTGTATGTATATATATGTGGTTTTGCGCACCCTGTCGCCGTATTTCTGCTATAGGGCGGCACGCAGGGGCGGACTGACAACTCATAGGGCCCCTGGGCAATAGGGGATCATGGGGCCCCTGTGTCCTTGACCAAACTCAAAAAAGCCTATGAAAAAGGTACCAGGGGCATCTCATGGGGCCCCCTACTGACCCCGGGCCCTCGGGCAGTGCCTACGTTTCCAAATGGTCAGCCCGCCCCTGGCGGCATGGAAGCGGTTCAATGTCTATATCAAGGACGGGTAGCAGGAGAGCAGAGCCAATACCGTACTAGAGCTGAGGATAGAAACTGCCAGGGAAGAGCAGCAGTGCAACAATGTAACTTTAAATGTACCCGTCTGCCGACCAATCACGTCCCTGGTACGTCCCCCGTCTTCAAGTAGTTGTACCAGGAGGCCTGCAGCTGCAAGCATCATCCCGTTACAATGGACGGTCAGCTTTCTTGTAACAGTGATCAGAGCGGCCAACTAGCTGCTCAATTGCTATTACAAGCAGCAGGAGGGGACATCCCCCTTCCTCCCGCCCAGGGGCGGACTGACCATTCCAGCACTCGGGCACTGCCTGAGGGCCCGGGGTCAGTAGGGGGCCCCATGAGATGTCCCTGGTACCTTTTTCATAGGCTTTTTTGAGTGTGGGTGAGGACACAGGGGCCCCATGATCCCCTATTGTCCCATGAGTTGTCAGTCCGCCCCTGGTCCCACCGCCTTCTGCTGGGAATCCCGATCGACCAGCTGGACGACGGAGTCTCAACAAAAGTGAAATGACTCTTTAGGCAATAGGCCATAAGTCGCCGGTCACACGGCTGCGATTTAAAATGTGTGAAATTTCTGAAGACTTTATTGCTGCTTGTGAAGATTTTTAATGAAATTGCAACGCGATTGTCCATTCTATCCTATGTATATGAAATCGCAAAAAAAGTCACGCAAGAACAACTTTAGAAATCACGCCGCAGCAAATCGCAAACGTTAAGACGACATTCACCTTCCTTAGATGCGATTTCAGGTGCGATTTCAATACCCAAATCGCGGCGGTGTGATCCGGGGCTTAATGGCCTGTAGTGCGTTTCTGCAAAAAGCACTAAAAATCGCACTGCTGTGAAGGGAAGCTCAGTCACCGGCCACACCGCTGCTATTTAAAATTGCGCGATCTGTGTGCAATTTCAGCGCAATTTCAGGTGCGATTTCTAAAGACTTTATTGCGACTTGTGAAGATTTTCAACGATTTCTCGCCATTTGCTTTGGAATTTCCATTCTATTCTATGTATGTGAAATCGCAACAAAACTGCAAAAAAGTAATGCAAGAACTACTTTAGAAATCGCACCGCAGAAAATCGCACGTGTTAAGACGCCGACATTCACATTCATTAGATCAGATTTCAGGTGCGATTTCAATACCCAAATCGCATCGGCATGACCGGGCACTTTAAGTCACACCGCTGCAATTTATGTGCAATTTCTGAAGACTTTATTGCGACTTGTGAAGATTTCCAAGATTTCTTGCCATTTGCAGTGCGATTTCCAATATATTTACTTGAAATCGCACCGGTATGACCGAGCACTGAGTCACACTGCTGCAATTTAAAATGGCTCAATTTGTGTGCAATTTCAGTGCGATTTCAGTGCGATTCCTGAAGACTATTGCTACTTGCGAAGATTTTCAACGATTTCTCGCCATTTGCGGTGCGATTTCCATTCTATTCTATGTAAGTGAAATCGCAACAAAACTGCAGAAAAAGTCGCGCAAGAACTACTTTAGAAATCACGCCGCAGCAAACCGCAAATGTTAAGGCTCAGTTCACTCTGGATGCGATTTTAAATCGCGCATTTTGGGACGCAATTTTTCTGAAAATTTGTTTGAGATTTCCCAACGATTTCTTGCGTTTTCCTTTGCATTGTGCAGGGCGATCTCTGTTGTAATCTATGGATGTGAAATCGCAACAAACTGCAGAAAAAGTCACGCAAGAAATACTTTAGAAATCGCACTACAGAAAATCGCACGTGTTAAGACGCTGACATTCACATTTATTAGATGCGATTTCAGGTATGATTTCAATTCCCGACTCACATCTGAAACTGCGGCGGTGTGAACCGGGGTTAATGGCCTGTAGTGCGTTTTTGCAAAAAGCAGTAAAAATTGCACTGCTGTGAACGGACGCTCAGTCATCGGTCACACCGCTGCTATTTAAAATCGTGCGATTTGTGTGCGATTTCAGATGTTATTTCTAAAGACTTTATTGCGACTTGTGAAGATTTTCAACGATTTCTTGCCATTTGCTTTGGAATTTCCATTCTATTCTATGGATGTGAAATAGCAACAAAACTGCGAAAAAGTTGCGCAAGAACTACTTTAGAAATTGCGCCGCAGCCAATGGCGTATGTTAGGACGCTGACATTCACCTTCATTAGATGGGATTTCAGGTGCAATTTCAATACCGAAATCGCATTCGAAATCACACCGGTATGACCGGGCACTTTAAGCCACACCGCTGCGATTTGTGTGCGATTTCTGAAAACTTTATTGCGACTTGTGAAACTTTTCAACGATTTCTTGCCACTTGCAGTGCGATTTCCATTATATTCACTTGAAATCGCACCAGTATGAATGGGCACTGAGTCACCGGTCACACTGCTGCAATTTAAAATGGCGCAATTTCAGTGTGATTTCAGTGCGATTCCTGAAGACTATTGCTATTTGTGAAGATTTTCAACGATTTCTTGCCATTTGCTTTGGAATTTCCATTCTATTCTAAGGATGTAAAATCGCAAAAAAACTGCGAAAAAGTAATCAAAGAACTGCTTTTGAAATCGCGTAGCAGAAAATCGCACGCGTTAGGACACTGACATTCACCTTCATTAGATGCGATTTCAGGTGCGATTTCGATTCCCGAATTGCGGCGGCGTGAACCAGTCCTAAGACGCTGACACTCACCTTCATTAGATGCGATTTCAGGTGCGATTTCAATTCCCAAATCGCGGCGGCGTGAACCAGCCCTAAGACGCCGACATTCACCTTCATTAGATGCGATTTCCGGTGCGATTTCAATTCCCAAATCGTGGCGGCGTGAACCAGCCCTAAGACGCCGACATTCACCTTCATTAGATGCGATTTCCGGTGCGATTTCGATTCCCAAATCGCGGCGGCGTGAACCAGCCCTAAGACGCTGACATTCACCTTCATTAGATGCGATTTCAGGTGCGATTTCAATTCCCAAATCGCGGCGGCGTGAACCAGCCCTAAGACGCTGACATTCACCTTCATTAGATGCGATTTCCGGTGCGATTTCAATTCCCAAATCGCGGCGGCGTGAACCAGCCCTAAGACGCCGACATTCACCTTCATTAGATGCGATTTCCGGTGCGATTTCAATTCCCAAATCGTGGCGGCGTGAACCAGCCCTAAGACGCCGACATTCACCTTCATTAGATGCGATTTCCGGTGCGATTTCAATTCCCAAATCGTGGCGGCGTGAACCAGCCCTAAGACGCCGACATTCACCTTCATTAGATGCGATTTCAGGTGCGATTTCGATTCCCAAATCGCGGCGGCGTGAACCAGCCCTAAGACGCTGACATTCACCTTCATTAGATGCGATTTCCGGTGCGATTTCGATTCCCAAATCGCAGCGGCGTGAACCAGCCCTAAGACGCCGACATTCACCTTCATTAGATGCGATTTCCGGTGCGATTTCGATTCCCAAATCGTGGCGGTATGACTGGGCACCAAGACAAGTTGCCTCGTCTATACATTGGGCACTGCTGTGAATGAGCCCCAGAAGACCTCTGCTGGTGGAAGAGTTTTGCTTTGTGTATTTGTTGCCCAAACCGATAATCAAATCCATTTTTTTTTGATGAGTAGAAGGGTACGGCCGGCCATACACGAGTCAATTTCCGAACGATTTTTCGTTTGAAAATCAGACCTAAGAATAACCGGTCGATTTTCGCTCTGTTAGTGGGGCAATGGCACCGGCCGATTTTCGTGGTTCCTCCCCATTTCGTTTATGGGGCATTTTGGAAAATTCGTGAAAAACGACCGATCATTGGTGGCGCCATCGGATTACAGAACAAACAATGTTTTTGATTTTCGATCGAAAAATCGTTCGGAATTCGAACCATGAGTGGCCTGCAATAGGGACCCTTGCAGAAGTTGTTCTGGAATCGCTACATTTTTTTTTTACCGCTTTCCTTTTTTTCTTTTTGGCCCCGTTTGTGCATTTTCCCGTCTCGTGTATCTGATGAAGAACATCGAGGAAATCTCTCCATAGAACATTCTCTGGACAAGGATCTCGTGCAACTGATGTGTAAAACACAGATCTGCCCGTTTTTCCGTTCTTTTTTTTTTGTAATTTGAAGTCCAGTTTTCAGCGCAGAATTTTTCCACACATGTGTACTTCTGATATTTTCCCATCTGATCTGATTTATCACCCCTGGCTGGGATTACAGGACGCCATCCGAGGCAGACTGGGATCTACTCGGATCGGATACCGAAATGCCTCGCAAAGCAGCCGCGCTTTATTCTGGGATGGTCGCAGGGGCGGAATGACCATTTGGAAACTCAGGCACTGCCAAAGGGCCCGGGGTCAGTAGGGGGCCCCATGAGATGCCCCTGGTACCTTTTTCATAGGCTATTTTGAGTTTGGGCAAGGACACAGGGGCCCCATGATCCCCTATTGCCCGGGGGCCCCATGAGTTGTCAGTCCGCCCCTGGATGGCCGCTACTCCCACCCAGAACCCCTCTGCCCCTCTTTCCTGCAAGACTGGACCAGGGGCGGACTGACAACTCATGGGGCCCCCGGGCAATAGGGGATCATGGGGCCCCTGTGTCCTTGCCCACACTCAAAGGGCACCCAAAAAAACCTATAAAAAGGTACCAGGGGCATTTCATGGGGCCCCCTACCAGGGGTGGACTGACCATTTGGAAACTCGGGCACTGCCCGAGGGCCCGGGGTCAGTAGGGGGCACCATGAGATGCCCCTGGTACCTTTTTCATAGGCATTTTTTAGTTTGGGCAAGGACACAGGGGCCCCTATTGCCTGGGGGCCCCATGAGTTGTCAGTCCACCCCTGACCCCTACTGATCCTGGGCCCTCAGGCAGTGCCCGAGTGCTCGAACGGTCAGTCCGCCCCTGGACTGGACCTAGCATCAGATATATGATTTAACCCTCGGTTCACACCTACAGTGAAGGAAATGTGTATTTGCTCCCCGGCTGATGTTGAATGTTCGCCCCTCACAAAGAAACGATCGGTCTAAAAATCGAATGTTCGGTGTAACACTGAGAGACAGAATAGCAACAACAAATTCAGCAGAAATGCGTCTAACAAATGATGACTGATCTGCATGTTCAAGAGGGAAATAAGGGTTTGATCCCCTTCACAAAACATGACTTAGTACTTGGTGGCAAATCCCTTGTTGGCAATCACAGAGGTCAGACGTTTCCTGGAGTTGGCCCCCAGGTTCGCACACATCTCAGGAGGGATTTTGGCCCACTCCTCTTGGCATATCCTCTCCAAGTCATTAAGGTTTGGCGGCTGACGTTTGGCATGAGGGAAATAAGTGTGACGGGAGTGACTTCTGGGGGTGGGGGGACCCCTGTATCATCTCCCTGTGCTCCTCTTATGTGCCTTTTAGGGGTACAGGGTGAAATGTTCTAATATTGGTGTGGGGATTGTTCATTGTACTATGGGGCAGCACAGTGGCTAAATGGTTAGCACTTCCACCTGGCAGCACTAGGGTTGTTGGTTCGAATCCCAACCATGGCACCACCTGCCTGGAGTTTGCATGTTCTCCCTGTGCCTGCGTGGGTTTCCTCTGGGTACTCCGGTTTCCTCCTACACTCCAAAGACATGCTGGTAGGTGAATTGGCTCCTGTCTAAATTGTCCCTAGTATGTGTATGTATGAATGTGAGTTAGGGACCTTAGATTGGACGCCCCTTGAGGGGCGGGGACTGATGTGAATGTACAATATATATGTACAGAGCTGTGTAAATTGACAGCAATATATAAGTACCTGAAATAAATAAACCCTATTGTTCTAGCAAACTATTATGGGATGTAATGTTTGTGTATTGGTGTGGGGGTTGTCCATTGTTCACTGCCAAGTGCTGCATCCCATTGTTCTATTGTGTGTCTTGGTTTGGTGGGGGGTGTTTCCAGCAGCCCTTCCCCCTGATGGGACTGCCTGCTGATGTGTTTCCTGTTCCGGGTTGTATTTCCCCGCCCTGTGTATATATCTTGTGTTTGTGTTAAAATAAAGCAGTTTTACTTCCTGTCTTAAGAAGCCTGGTGCTGTCTCGTCCTGTATGGTCAGCGGTGGGGTCCGTGGATCTGTGTTCGGACAGGGAAGCTGGAGTCTAACGGAAATACCCCAGTGCAGTCGGGGTCCGGTTCCGGTACAATAAGGATTTGATCCCCTTCACAAAACATGACTTAGGTGGCAAATCCCATGTTGGCAATCACAGAGGTCAGATGTTTCCTGGAGTTGGCCACCAGGTTCGCACACATCTCAGGAGGGATTTTGGCTCACTCCTCTTGGCAGATCTCCAAATCATTAACTACTTGCCAACCGCAAATAGCCGAATGACGGCTACACTGCGGCCGGCCAGTTCTGGGAGCTTGTCACATGACCTCCTCCCAGAACGCGCTCTCCTGCGTGCCCCCGGGGGCTCGCACCCGGGCGGTCTCCGTGATCGCTGTGTCCTACGGACACAGCTGATCACGTGATGTGGTAGAAGGCCAATCACAGTGGCCTTTTACCACATGATCAGCTTTGTCCGAAGACACGCTGATCACCGGGAAATGCAATTACCGGTTCTCAGCTGCACTTTCCTCACGCTGTCAAAGAGTGAGGAAAGTACTGCCGAGAACCAGCAGTTGTCAGAGCGGGGATCGGCACCGATCATCAGGGCACTGATGATTGGTGCCCAGCAGCACCACCCACCAGCTCCGCCCACCTGTGCCCGGCAGTGCCGGCCACCTGTGCCACCCAGCAGTGCCACCCACCAGTGCCCATCAATGCAGCCCAGCAGTGTTGCCAGTCAGTGCCCAGCAGTTGCGCCAGTCAATGCCTAGCAGTGCTTCCAGTCAGTGCCTAGCAGTGCCGCCAGTCAGTGCCACCTATCAGTGCTGTCTATCAGTACCCATCATCAGTGCCACCTATCAGTGCTGTCTATCAGTACCCATCATCAGTGCTGTCTATCAGTACCCATCATCAGTGCCACCTATCAGTGCTGTCTATAAGTACCCATCATCAGTGCCACCTATCAGTGCTGTCTATCAGTACCCATCATCAGTGCCACCTATCAGTGCTGTCTATAAGTACCCATCATCAGTGCCATCTATCAGTGCTGTCTATAAGTACCCATCATCAGTGCCACCTATCAGTGCTGTCTATCAGTACCCATCATCAGTGCCACCTATCAGTGCTGTCTATAAGTACCCATCATCAGTGCCACCTATCAGTGCTGTCTATCAGTACCCATCATCAGTGCCACCTATCAGTGCTGTCTATAAGTACCCATCATCAGTGCCACCTATCAGTGCTGTCTATAAGTACCCATCATCAGTGCCACCTATCAGTGCTGTCTATAAGTACCCATCATCAGTGCCACCTATCAGTGCTGTCTATAAGTACCCATCATCAGTGCCACCTATCAGTGCTGTCTATCAGTACCCATCATCAGTGCCACCTATCAGTGCTGTCTATAAGTACCCATCATCAGTGCCACCTATCAGTGCTGTCTATCAGTACCCATCATCAGTGCCACCTATCAGTGCTGTCTATAAGTACCCATCATCAGTGCCACCTATCAGTGCTGTCTATCAGTACCCATCATCAGTGCCACCTATCAGTGCTGTCTATAAGTACCCATCATCAGTGCCATCTATCAGTGCTGTCTATAAGTACCCATCATCAGTGCCACCTATCAGTGCTGTCTATCAGTACCCATCATCAGTGCCACCTATCAGTGCTGTCTATAAGTACCCATCATCAGTGCCACCTATCAGTGCTGTCTATCAGTACCCATCATCAGTGCCACCTATCAGTGCTGTCTATAAGTACCCATCATCAGTGCCACCTATCAGTGCTGTCTATAAGTACCCATCATCAGTGCCACCTATCAGTGCTGTCTATAAGTACCCATCATCAGTGCCACCTATCAGTGCTGTCTATAAGTACCCATCATCAGTGCCACCTATCAGTGCTGTCTATCAGTACCCATCATCAGTGCCACCTATCAGTGCTGTCTATCAGTACCCATCATCAGTGCCACCTATCAGTGCTATAAGTACCCATCATCAGTGCCACCTATCAGTGCTGTCAATCAGTACCCATCATCAGTGCCACCCATCAGTGCTGTCTATCAGTACCCATCATCAGTGTCACCTATCAGTGCCGCCTATCAGTGCTGCCTCATCAATGCACATCAGTGAAGGAGAAAAAATTACCTGTTTGCAAAATTTTATAATAGAAACAAAGAAACTTTTTTTTTTCACATTTTTTGCACTTTTTTTGTTTATAGTGCAAAAAGTAAAGCGCCCAGCGGCGATTAAATACCACCAAAAGAAAGCTCCATTTGTGATAAAAAAATAATAAACATTTCATATGGGTACAATGTTGCATGACCGCGCAATTGTCAATCAAAGTGCAACAGCGCTGAAAGCTGAAAATTGGCCTGGTAAGGAAGGGGGTATAAGTGCCCGGTAGGCGAGGGGTTAAGGTTTGGTGGCTGACATTTGGCAACTCGAACTTTCAGCTCCTCCACAGATTATCAATCGGATTCAGGTCTGGAGACTGGCTAGGCCACTTAATGTGCTTCTTTACTTTTTTTTTATTATTTTTTGTTTCGTTTTAATTATTTTAATTTAGCTTTAATTATTTTTTTTTTGCATTTTCATTATTTTATGGATTTTTTTAATATTTTTTTTTTTATTTTCATTTTAATTATTTTATTTTAGTTGTAATCATTTTTTTAAATTCATTTTTTTTTTAACGTAGTTTGCTCCATATCCCTGAACGATGAGGATTTCACTTGTACACAAAAACTGAGCGATAAGAACTTGTCCATGTCCAGACGCAGCTGTGAGCTCGGAAAATTATACCTCAAAAAAAATATCAACTGCGACATTTCCCATTCTGGAGAATTAGTCTCGACGGCAGATGGGGGGCAATAAAAATTAATGATGTCCCAATCATATCGGGGCAGGTATAAACGGTGCGAACACCTGTAAGGAGGACGAAGGATTTATGGAGAGCGACGCATGGCTCATGGCGGGTCATGTGATGTCATCGCGGCTCCTGCGTTTTCATAGAGAAAAATCCTGTAGAGGAGCATATTTTTTTCTTTTTTTTAACCTTTTCATCTAAGTATAGATCTATGGAATCGAGGAATCAGGACCTCCTTCCTCCTGCCGGCGACCCCTCTGGTGATATATAGATCTATATAGAGGAATCAGGACCTCCTTCCTCCTGCAGGTGACCCCTCTAGTGATATAAAGATCTATATAGAGGAATCGGGACCTCCTTCCTCCTGCCGGTGACCCCTCTAGTGATAGGATCTATATAGAGGAATCAAGACCTCCTTCCTCCTGCCGGTGACCCCTCTAGTGATATAAAGATCTATATAGAGGAATCAGGACCTCCTTCCTCCTGCTGGTGACCCCTCTAGTGATATAAAGATCTATATAGAGGAATCAGGACCTCCTTCCTCCTGCCGGTGACCCCTCTAGTGATATAAAGATCTATATAGAGGAATCAGGACCTCCTTCCTCCTGCCGGTGACCCCTCTAGTGATATAAAGATCTATATAGAGGAATCGGGACCTCCTTCCTCCTGCCAGTGACCCCTTTAGTGATATAAAGATCTATATAATAGAATCGGGACCTCCTGCCGGTGACCCCTCTAGTGATAGGATCTATATAGAGGAATCAGGACCTCCTTCCTCCTGCCGGTGACCCCTCTAGTGATAGGATTAGAGATGAGCGAATCGAACCAGGCGAACTGGAATTCGAGTCGAATTTCAGGAAATATTCGATTCGCGGTGAAACCGAAATTTTGCCTACTTCGGGTGCGCGAATCGAACATTTCCCGATCAGCCGGCAAAAGTGTCCCTGCAGTGAGCTCCGCTATTTCTGACAGTTCTCTGACAGAAGGAACACATGTTTAGCGGTTGAAACATTGTATCTATTAGTTTACATTTAGGATACAGATGTTTCAACCACTGTACATGTGAAGAAGCTGTGAGAGAACTGTCAGAAATAGAGGAACTCTGCACATACACTTTTTGCCGGCTTGGAATTATTCTTCTTTTCATCCTACTTCTTCTTCTTCTTCATCCTCATCCTCATCCTCTTCTTCTGAGGATGAGGATGAGGATGAAGAAGAAGAAGAAGCAGTAGGATGAAAATAAGAATAATTCCAAGCCGGCAAAAAGTGTATGTGCAGAGTTCCTCTATTCTGCAGATACACTTAGAGGAGCTCTGCACATACACTTTTTGCCTGTTTGGAATTAATCTTATTTTCATCCTACTTCTTCTTCTTCTTCTTCTTCTTCTTCTTTATCCTCATCCTCAGAAGAAGAAGAAGAGGATGAAGAAGAAGAAGAAGAAGAAGAAGAAGAAGTAGGATGAAAATAAGAATAATTGCAAGCCGGCAAAAAGTGTATGTGCAGAGTTCCTCTATTCTGCAGATACACTTAGAGGAGCTCTGCAGATACACTTAGAGGAGCTCTGCACATACACTTTTTGCCGGCTTGGAATTAATCTTATTTTCATCCTACTTCTTCTTCTTCTTCTTCATCCTCATCCTCATCCTCAGAAGAAGAAGAAGAGGATGAGGATGAGGATGAAGAAGAAGAAGAAGAAGAAGTAGGATGAAAATAAGAATAATTCCAAGCCGGCAAAAAGTGTATGTGCAGAGCTCCTCTAAGTGTATCTGCAGAGCTCCTCTAAGTGTATCTGCAGAATAGAGGAACTCTGCACATACACTTTTTGCCGGAAACCGCTGTATGGAGGGACAGTCCCAGAACTGTCATTAATAGTCTATTTCTGACAGTTCCATGACATTCCCTCCATACAGCGGTTGAAACAGCTGTATGGAGTGAATGTCCCAGAACTGTCAGAAATAGACAGAAACTGTCACAGAACTGTCCTTCTTCTCATCCTTCTCCTTCTTCTCATCCTTCTTCTCATCCTTCTTCTCATCCTTCTTCTCATCCTTCTTCTTCTCATCCTTCTCCTTCTTCTCATCCTTCTCCTTCTCCTTCTTCTCATCCTTCTCCTTCTCCTTCTTCTCATCCTTCTCCTTCTTCTCATCCTTCTCCTTCTCCTTCTTCTCATCCTTCTCCTTCTCCTTCTTCTCATCCTTCTCCTTCTCCTTCTTCTCATCCTTCTCCTTCTCCTTCTTCTCATCCTTCTCCTTCTCCTTCTTCTCATCCTTCTCCTTCTCCTTCTTCTCATCCTTCTCCTTCTCCATCTTCTCATCCTTCTCCTTCTCCTTCTTCTCATCCTTCTCCTTCTCCTTCTTCTCATCCTTCTCCTTCTCCATCTTCTCATCCTTCTCCTTTTCCTTCTTCTCATCCTTCTCCTTCTGCTTCTCCTTCTCCTTCTCCTTCTCCTTCTTCTCATCCTTCTCCTTCTTCTCATCCTTCTCCTTCTTCTCATCCTTCTCCTTCTCCTTCTTCTCATCCTTCTCCTTCTTCTCATCCTTCTCCTTCTTCTCATCCTTCTCCTTCTTCTCATCCTTCTCCTTCTCCTTCTTCTCATCCTTCTCCTTCTCCTTCTTCTCATCCTTCTCCTTCTCCATCTTCTCATCCTTCTCCTTCTCCATCTTCTCATCCTTCTCCTTCTTCTCATCCTTCTCCTTCTCCTTCTTCTCATCCTTCTCCTTCTTCTCATCCTTCTCCTTCTCCTCATCCTTCTCCTTCTCCTTCTTCTCATCCTTCTCCTTCTCCTCATCCTTCTCCTTCTCCTTCTTCTCATCCTTCTCCTTCTCCTTCTTCTCATCCTTCTCCTTCTCCTTCTTCTCATCCTTCTTCTCATCCTTCTCCTTCTTCTCATCCTTCTCCTTCTCCTTCTTCTCATCCTTCTCCTTCTCCATCTTCTCATCCTTCTCCTTCTCCATCTTCTCATCCTTCTCCTTTTCCTTCTTCTCATCCTTCTCCTTCTGCTTCTCCTTCTCCTTCTCCGTCTTCTCATCCTTCTCCTTCTCATCCTTCTCCTTCTTCTCATCCTTCTCCTTCTTCTCATCCTTCTTCTCATCCTTCTCCTTCTTCTCATCCTTCTTCTCATCCTTCTTCTCATCCTTCTCCTTCTTCTCATCCTTCTCCTTCTTCTCATCCTTCTTCTCATCCTTCTCCTTCTTCTCATCCTTCTCCTTCTCCTTCTTCTCATCCTTCTCCTTCTCCTTCTTCTCATCCTTCTCCTTCTTCTCATCCTTCTCCTTTTCATCCTTCTTCTTCTCCTTCTTCTCATCCTTCTCCTTCTTCTCATCCTTCTTCTCATCCTTCTTCTCATCCTTCTCCTTCTTCTCATCCTTCTCCTTCTTCTCATCCTTCTTCTCATCCTTCTCCTTCTCCTTCTTCTCATCCTTCTCCTTCTCCTTCTTCTCATCCTTCTCCTTCTCATCCTTCTCTTTCTTCTCATCCTTCTCCTTCTTCTCATCCTTCTCCTTCTTCTCATCCTTCTCCTTCTTCTCATCCTTCTCCTTCTCCTTCTTCTCATCCTTCTCCTTCTTCTCATCCTTCTCCTTCTCCTTCTCCTTCTCTTTCCTCATCTCCAAGGGCATTTAAATTAAAGGTACAGTGTTCTGCACTAATTTAAAGGCTCTCTGAAGCCTAGAAACCCTTTTTATAAGTCATCTTCGTAGCGAAGAAATTCGCATCGAATCGAATTTCACACTGGAATTCGCCGAATCAGCCGAATCGAATTTTTGAGAAATTCGCTCATCTCTAGATAGGATCTATATAGAGGAATCAGGACCTCCTTCCTCCTGCCGGCGACCCCTCTAGTGATATAAAGATCTATATAGAGGAATCAGGACCTCCTTCCTCCTGCCGGTGACCCCTCTAGTAATATAAAGATCTATATAGAGGAATCAGGACCTCCTTCCTCCTGCCGGTGACCCCTCTAGTGATAGGATCTATATAGAGGAATCAAGACCTCCTTCCTCCTGCCGGTGACCCCTCTAGTGATATAAAGATCTATATAGAGGAATCAGGACCTCCTTCCTCCTGCCGGTGACCCCTCTAGTGATATAAAGATCTATATAGAGGAATCGGGACCTCCTTCCTCCTGCCGGTGACCCCTCTAGTGATATAAAGATCTATATAGAGGAATCGGGACCTCCTTCCTCCTGCCGGTGACCCCTCTAGTGATATAAAGATCTATATAGAGGAATCAGGACCTCCTTCCTCCTGCCAGTGACCCCTCTAGTGATATAAAGATCTATATAATAGAATCGGGACCTCCTGCCGGTGACCCCTCTAGTGATAGGATCTATATAGAGGAATCGGGACCTCCTTCCTCCTGCCGGTGACCCCTCTAGTGATATAAAGATCTATATAGAGGAATCAGGACCTAGTTCCTCCTGCCGGTGACCCCTCTAGTGATATAAAGATCTATATAGAGGAATCAAGACCTCCTTCCTCCTGCCAGTGACCCCTCTAGTGATATAAAGATCTATATAGAGGAATCAGGACCTCCTTCCCCCTGAACCTAAGAACTTTGGCTTTACATTGGTGATGGCGTCCTACTTGACAAGTGGAACAGATCCGACCCTGCTGCAGCTCCTCACCTTGTGTCTTGCTATACTCTGATCATTGAGGAGAAGACTAATGCAGGCCATAAACAGGTCAAAAACTGGCCATTAAAAAAAAAAACGTTACCACCAACGGTAAAAAAAGCGGTCGATTTTCGTCCCGTCTACGGCCGGCATTTAATTACTTCTGTCCCTTGCAGAGAGCTCCGCTATTATATTTGACATGAAAAAGTCTTGCGGTTGCAACAATGTATCTATTTGTATCCATTTCGGATACAGATGTTTTTATTCGGATACAAATAGATACATTGTTGCAACCGCAAGACTTTTTCATGTCAAATATAATAGGGGACTGGAATTCTTCTTTTTCTTCTTCTTTTTCTTCCTCTTGCAGGTCACGGCTCATGCGCAGATTTTTTATCAGTAAAACGATCGGCCGATTTGCCCATCATTGCCAGGAAAATCGGCAAATTTTCCAACTTGACCGATAAAAAAATGTGCCAAAACCCCGAAAAACAGCCGACCAATTAACCCAATAACAGTGCGAAAATCTGACAATTTTCGACCCGTCTATGGCCTGCATTAGACAATGCTTCCTCCTGACTAAAGTTATTAAAAGGTCCACTTTACAGCCACTTTGTCAGATTCTAAAAATAAAAAAAAATAAAAATGCAGCTTTAAAGTTCTCCCTGGAAACAAATGTAATATAATCACCTCTCTAGCAGCTCGTGTCTTTTGCCCCCGCCCCCTCTGTTCTACCGCTGCAGCCGCCATAAGACCTCTTCAGTATCTGACAAATCCCGAAGTGTCAAAAACGTGTTTTTCCTGGCATGTGCCGTGGCTCCTTCCCTTGACTCCCACTTCACTGCTGAGTGCTATTGTGACACGGGGGTCAGCAGAAGGAACCGTAACGGGAAGCATCCAACACTCCCAGAAATGTTAAATGCTATGAAGAAGCCTTTCTCAACCTTTTCTACCCTTAAAATATTTTTCAGGTTGGTGGTCAGCGGAAAGAGTGCCCGTTATGTTGGTGGTTGGTGGAAAGAGTGTCCGTTATGTTGGTGGTCAGCAGAAAGAGTGTCCGTTATGTTGGTGGTCAGCTGAAAGAGTGTCCGTTATGTTGGTGGTCAGCGGAAAGAGTGTCCGTTATGTTGGTGGTCAGCAGAGTGTCCGTTATGTTAGTGGTCAGCGGAAAGAGTGTCCGTTATGTTGGTGGTCAGCGGAAAAAGTGTCCGTTATGTTGGTGGTCAGCGGAAAGAGTGTCCGTTATGTTGGTGGTCAGCTGAAAGAGTGTCCGTTATGTTGGTGGTCAGCGGAAAGAGTGTCCGTTATGTTGGTGGTCAGCTGAAAGAGTGTCCGTTATGTTGGTGGTCAGCTGAAAGAGTGTCCGTTATGTTGGTGGTCAGCAGAAAGAGTGTCCGTCATGTTGGTGGTCAGCAGAAAGAGTGTCCGTCATGTTGGTGGTCAGCTGAAAGAGTGTCCGTTATGTTGGTGGTCAGCTGAAAGAGTGTCCATCATGTTGGTGGTCAGCGGAAAGAGTGTCCGTCATGTTGGTGGTCAGCGGAAAGAGTGTCCGTCATGTTGGTGGTCAGCGGAAAGAGTGTCCGTTATGTTGGTGGTCAGCAGAGTGTCCGTTATGTTAGTGGTCAGCTGAAGGAGTGTCCGTTATGTTGGTGGTCAGCTGAAAGAGTGTCCGTTATGTTGGTGGTCAGCTGAAAGAGTGTCCGTCATGTTGGTGGTCAGCGGAAAGAGTGCCCGTTATGTTGGTGGTCAGCGGAAAGAGTGTCCGTCATGTTGGTGGTCAGCGGAAAGAGTGTCCGTTATGTTGGTGGTCAGCGGAAAGAGTGTCCGTTATGTTGGTGGTCAGCGGAAAGAGTGTCCGTTATGTTGGTGGTCAGCGGAAAGAGTGTCCGTTATGTTGGTGGTCAGCGGAAAGAGTGTCCGTTATGTTGGTGGTCAGCGGAAAGAGTGTCCGTTATGTTGGTGGTCAGCGGAAAGAGTGTCCGTTACGTTGGTGGTCAGCGGAAAGAGTGTCCGTTATGTTGGTGGTCAGCGGAAAGAGTGCCCGTTATGTTGGTGGTCAGCAGAAAGAGTGTCCGTCATGTTGGTGGTCAGCAGAAAGAGTGTCCGTCATGTTGGTGGTCAGCTGAAAGAGTGTCCGTTATGTTGGTGGTCAGCTGAAAGAGTGTCCATCATGTTGGTGGTCAGCGGAAAGAGTGTCCGTCATGTTGGTGGTCAGCGGAAAGAGTGTCCGTCATGTTGGTGGTCAGCGGAAAGAGTGTCCGTTATGTTGGTGGTCAGCAGAGTGTCCGTTATGTTAGTGGTCAGCTGAAGGAGTGTCCGTTATGTTGGTGGTCAGCTGAAAGAGTGTCCGTTATGTTGGTGGTCAGCTGAAAGAGTGTCCGTCATGTTGGTGGTCAGCGGAAAGAGTGTCCGTCATGTTGGTGGTCAGCAGAAAGAGTGTCCGTTATGTTGGTGGTCAGCAGAGTGTCCGTTATGTTAGTGGTCAGCTGAAGGAGTGTCCGTTATGTTGGTGGTCAGCTGAAAGAGTGTCCGTTATGTTGGTGGTCAGCTGAAAGAGTGTCCGTTATGTTGGTGGTCAGCTGAAAGAGTGTCCGTTATGTTGGTGGTCAGCGGAAAGAGTGTCCGTTATGTTGGTGGTCAGCGGAAAGAGTGTCCGTTATGTTGGTGGTCAGCGGAAAGAGTGTCCGTTATGTTGGTGGTCAGCGGAAAGAGTGTCCGTTATGTTGGTGGTCAGCGGAAAGAGTGTCCATTATGTTTGGTGGTCAGCGGAAAGAGTGTCCGTTATGTTGGTGGTCAGCGGAAAGAGTGTCCGTTATGTTGGTGGTCAGCGGAAAGAGTGTCCGGTATGTTGGTGATCAGCGGAAAGAGTGTCCGTTATGTTGGTGGTCAGCTGAAAGAGTGTCCGTTATGTTGGTGGTCAGCTGAAAGAGTGTCCGTCATGTTGGTGGTCAGCGGAAAGAGTGCCCGTTATGTTGGTGGTCAGCGGAAAGAGTGTCCGTCATGTTGGTGGTCAGCGGAAAGAGTGTCCGTTATGTTGGTGGTCAGCGGAAAGAGTGTCCATTATGTTGGTGGTCAGCGGAAAGAGTGTCCGTTATGTTGGTGGTCAGCGGAAAGAGTGTCTGTTATGTTGGTGGTCAGCGGAAAGAGTGTCCGTTATGTTGGTGGTCAGCGGAAAGAGTGTCCGTTATGTTGGTGGTCAGCTGAAAGAGTGTCCGTTATGTTGGTGGTCAGCTGAAAGAGTGTCCGTTATGTTGGTGGTCAGCTGAAAGAGTGTCCGTCATGTTGGTGGTCAGCGGAAAGAGTGCCCGTTATGTTGGTGGTCAGCGGAAAGAGTGTCCGTCATGTTGGTGGTCAGCGGAAAGAGTGTCCGTTATGTTGGTGGTCAGCGGAAAGAGTGTCCGTTATGTTGGTGGTCAGCGGAAAGAGTGTCCGTTATGTTGGTGGTCAGTGGAAAGAGTGTCCGTTATGTTGGTGGTCAGCGGAAAGAGTGTCCGTTACGTTGGTGGTCAGCGGAAAGAGTGTTCGTTATGTTGGTGGTCAGCTGAAAGAGTGTCCGTTACGTTGGTGGTCAGCGGAAAGAGTGTCCGTTAGGTTGGTGGTCAGTGGAAAGAATGTCCCACTTACAGTGGTGACCACAATGCCAAACTTATAGACTGCTGAAGAGATCAGTGGAGTTACGCCAGGTGGCGTTGGATCATAGCTGGAGCAACCCTAAGATTCCATGAACCCTGGTTGAGAGGGGCTGCGATAGACTGACAACCTTTTCTGTAGCAGCAAACATGGGACCTTTTGAAAGTGTATGTGCCTAATATTAAGGCCTTGCTTGAGGCTCTCTCTAGGTTTTCCCTGGCCTGTTCTTGAAGACATCTCACTCTCTTCTCTTCCAGAGACTACCAGAGCTCCAGGCCCTGTTCCTTCCAGGCTCTCCCTTGACCCTGAATGACTAAAGGCCGAGATCATTCTGCTCCACCACCGCCGCCCAGTGTCAGCGACCCTTTGTTTATATTTACATCTGCTCCTCTCTATGTGTGCCAGCTCCACCCATTGTTACTCAACCTCCATGACACGCATCTAACACCAACACTGGGGGGGAGCAATGTACCCGGGACGCCTGCCTTTCTTGCGCACCCCCTTGTCCAGGCCTTGCTTGAGGCTCTCTCTAGGTTTTCCCTGGCCTGTTCTTGAAGACATCTCACTCTCTTCTCTTCCGGAGACCTCCAGAGCTCCAGGCCCTGTTCCTTCCAGGCTCTCCAGCTGTGGTGGAAAGTGGGCATGTTGAAGCACTGCGTGACAGTAGCAGCTCCACCCATTGTTGCTCAACCTACATGACACGGCATCTAATGCCAATACTGGCGGGGGGGGCACTGTACCCGAGACACCTGCCTTTCTTGCGCACCCCATGTCCAGGCCTTGCTTGAGGCTCTCTCTAGGTTTTCCCTGGCCTGTTCTTGAAGACATCTCTCTTCTCTTCTGGAGACCACCAGAGCTCCAGGCCTTGTTCCTATTAGGCTCTTCCTTGACCCTGAATGACTAAAGGCCGAGATCATTCTGCTCCACCACCGCCGCCCAGTGTCAGCGACCCTTTGTTTATATTTACATCTGCTACTCTCTTTTTGCGCCAGCTCCACCCATTGTTGCTCAACCTCCATGACACACTTCAAACACCAAAATGATGGTGGCACAAGAAGTAGACACACATTGGGTCAGTACCAGAGACAGACAACCACTAGGTGCTCCACTAGATCTGGAACGTTCCCCGGCAGGAAACCCGACAGGTCACCTCGTCTATAATCTCAGCTGCGTACAGATCCAGCAGAATGTACTAAAAGATACAATCAGAGAATCACTGTCGGCACATTTACCTTTTAAATTCTTAGCATCGCATTCGTTCTAATTCTGAAGAAATCACTTTAACCTTGAATACCTGAACCCCCATTATTTCCCAGCTCTGCTCCTTTCCAATTGGAGGTTTTGGGTGTTCCCGCTTACATCTGCGTGTTCCAGCCCCTCCCTGTAACATTATCCATACTATAAAATGTCCAATAGAGATAGGGGAGAGACCACCCATAGCAGGCACAGCAGCACTGGGATGAAGGCAAGCCCTCATAATGGTGTGTAGACCCAGGATCTCAGTGTACAGACCTGGGAACTCAGCATAGGGATGGTGGGAACCCCTCATAACGGGCACAGCGGGTGTACAGACCTGGGAACTCAGCATAGGGATGGTGGGAACCCCTCATAATGGGCACAGCGGGTGTACAGACCCGGGAACTCAGCACAGGGATTGTGGGAACCCCTCATAATGGGCACAGCGGGTGTACAGACCCGGAACTCAGCACAGGGATGGTGGGAACCCCTGATAATAGGCATAGCAGCTATACAGACCTGTAAAATCATCAGGTGTGTAGACCCAGGATCTCAGTTCAGGGATGGTGAGAACCCCTCATTATGGGCACAGCAGGTGAACAAACTTGGGATCTCTGCAAAGGTATGGTGGAAACCCCTCATATTTACCACATCAGGTCTGACGGCTTGAGAGCTTAGTGCAAGGATGGTGGGAACCCCACATACTGCTCATAGTAGGTGTGCAGAATCAGGAACTCTGTTCAGGGATGGTGGGGGCCTCTGATCATGAGCACAGCAGGTGTATAGACCCCAGAATACAGAGATGGTGGAAACCCCTCATAATGGGCACAGTAGGTGTGAAGACCCGGGAACTCCGCTCAGGGATGGTGGAAACCCCTCATAATGGGCACAGCTGGTATACAGACCCAAAAGCTCAGCACAGGGATGGTGGGAACCCCTCATAATGGGCACATCGGGTGTACAGACCCGGGAACTCAGCACAGGGATGGTGGGAACTCCTCATAATGGGCATAGCGGGTATACAGACCCAGAAGCTCAGCACAGGCATGGTGGGGACCCCTCATAATGGGCACAGCAGGGTACGGACCCAGGAACTCAGCACAGGGGTGGCGGAAACCCCTCATAATGGGCACAGCAGGTGTACAGACCTGGGAACTCAGCACAGGGATGGTGGGAACCCCTCATAATGGGCACAGCAGGTGTACAGACCTGGGAACTCAGCACAGGGATGGTGGGAACCCCTCATAATGGGCACAGCAGGTGTACAGACCCAGGAACTCAGCACAGGGATGGTGGAAACCCCTCATAATGGGCACAGCTGGGGTACAGATCCAGGAACTCAGCACAGGGATGGTGGGAAACCCTCATATTGGGCACAGCGGGTGTACAGACCCGGGAACTTTGGTGCGATTCGCATAGATATCTGTATCAGATGTCTTGCAAATCGCACCTCAACTCGCACTGACACCCCGACTTTTAAACCGTGCGACTTACAGTGCAGTCAGGATGGGATGTGACCGGGGTTGTTAGGGGACAACTAAACACCATGTGATCACACAAGCATTTGATCGACCACCAAACTGAGATCGTCTTAATTTACGGCGGTGACGTCCACATTTTCTGGTGGAGGAGCCGGATCCTTCACAAAGCTTTCCATGATTCATTTGCATTTTCTGGGAACTCCACTTTGACATTTCGCTTCCAATTGGCCTCCCAAATAAATGTTGTGTTGGTTGGAGGGCTGTATGGAGCTTTGAAGAGAAAAATCGATCGCACTTGAAATAATATTTTTTAAATGGCATATGGTTATCATTATTGGCATGGCTGGAGCAGTGAGCAAAGTACAATAATAGTCGTATTTCACACTAAATATGCGTTTCAATCGCTGTCAATTCCAGATGACTTTTCACGGCTTTTGTCTATCAGACAGCAAAATGTTCTTTTCCTGCAGAGAAAGCCTTTAGTTGGAGTGCTCCTTTAGTGTAAGGGATGGTAAAATTTTTGCTGCGTTCTATTTTTTTTTTAAAACATTCCCTGGACGAATGTCACAAGCATTCGCCCAGCCATCACGAATTCTGTCTGTATTCTGCTAAATATGGAGATTTCCTATGATTGTCAGCCCCATCTAGTGGCCATAAAGTTGTATTTTTCTGATGGAAGCATTTTTGTTAACCCCTTGGCACCTCCGGGTCCTTTAAGGGTTTCAGAAGTCGGGAGGCAGGGCGGGGTTTTAGGGTCATGTGACCGCCGCGATTGGCCGTCGCAGCAGTCACATGATCGGGAAAGGTCCCAATCGAAAGAGGAGATCGGGACCTTTCTGTGAGTACCGGACATGTGTGCTGGGAGTGCGCTCTCAGCACATATGTTTTTCTTCATTGCACGCTAATATGTGGCCGCTCAGCGTCAAGGCCGGCGCCAGGAGGTTAAAATTCCACATTATGGCCACTGGATTGAGCTGACGATCATCAGAAATCAACGTATTAAGAAAAATACAGTCAGAGTTTCCCATATGGTAGAAAGATATATTTGAAATGCTAACATTTTGGCCATATTCCATATATTTAAAATAAATAAATAAATGTGTGTATATATATATATATATATATATATATATATATATATATTTATGTATATATATATTTATTTATATATATATATATATATATTTACATATATATATATATATATATATTTTTTATATATATATATATATATATATATATATATATATACACATACACACACTGCATGTTGAAATTCGTTTTTATTACAAAATAAATGAAAAATATTTTTAAAAATATGTTTCAAATATACTGTATGTCTTTAAAAATACAAATCTACATTTTTGTAATGTACAAATATATGTAAAAATATATAATATATAATTACTTACAATTTTGGCTATATTCAATATATATATATACACACTGTATGTTGAAATGCGTTTTTATCACACAATATATAAAAAATATTTTTAACAATACATTTCAACTATACTGTATGTCTTTAAAAATTCAAATCTACATTTTTCGGAACGCATTTACAAATATATGTAAAAATATATGTAAAATGACTTTTTATATGTTAAAAAAAAATCTGGAGAATATATTTTAAAAATATATATTTTTTAAAATATTTTTTTTTTAAAATATAAATCTTCACATTTTTTTTTCCACATATAAAAACTTAATTTTAACATATATTTGTAAATGCGTTCCGAAAAATGTAGATTTGAATTTTTAAAGACATACAGTATAGTTGAAATGTATTTTTAAATTTTTTTTTTATATATTGTGTAATAAAAATGCATTTCAACAACATATATTGTGTGTATATATTCCTGAGTGTAGCTCGGGGTAAAGTTTCAGCACCACAAGCGGTAACCCCCCCGAGCTACACTCAGGAATACACTGCAGCGTTGCTCCGGGATCTCTTCTGCACTTACCTTGTCCTGCGCTCCTGCGATGTCCCTCCTGCAGTGTCCCCTGTAATGTCCTCCAGCCGATGCCGGCATCTGTCTTCCGTGTTCCGTCCCCTGCTACGTCATGATGTACGGGGGACGGAACTGGCGGGAAATATGAGAATGTCAAAAAGTGACATTCACTAAATCCACTAAAATCACATAGTATAACATTCCTGTATCAAACCATTTCACATACATTTTGTCCCGAGTGCTTTGTCTGGCGCCCTGCCTGCATTTTTACGGTTCTTTCTGCCTGGAAACTGAGAAACGTCCATGGCGTCCAAAAAGCGCCCCTTTACGTCAGACGCGGTTTTAGACCGGCTAGAGAACAGCGATAGTAAATCAGAACCACTTGCAGAATTGAGTGATAATGATTGGTGGGGGAAATTCCTCATCAGACACTGAAAACGATTCTGCGACTTTGCTCAGCGATGTGCGAACTTGGAGCTATATTTCACATTTCAGTGTTTTTGGTTTGATTATATTATTGAATTAAATTTATTATATTATTATTTTTTACGATTTATTAAATTATAATTTATGATTTCATGTTTCAAATTTTATCATCCCCGGGATGTTTACTAGACTCTTGTTCGGACAGATTTCAGTGAGTTATTCCTAAAAATTACAGGCCTACAATAAAAAAAATATATATTTCCATGCAAAATAATGTACCGCTTTGAGCACAGAAATATAGACATAATCAGACCGCTAGGGAGGTTAATATCCATGTTTTGTAGCTGGATGTGCAACAAGCTCATATGGGTTACTTTCTGTTCCAGCACTGTAAGTCTGTATACAAAGTCAGTTCCATAAGGACACAGTTTAATCAGTTTGGTGTGGAAGAACCTGAGTGACCTTCACGAAGCCGTGACCTTGACCCTACTGATCACCTTTAGGATGAATTGGAATGTCAATTGTGAACCAGGTCCATCGTCAGTACCTGACCTCACAAATGGACACATATACCCTAAGACACCCTCCAAAATCTTGTGGAAAGTCTTCCCAGAAGAGTAAAAGTTGTTATATTTGAAAAGGGAGGCCAACTGCATATTAATGGCCATGGTTTTGGAAGAGGATGTCCAACAAGATCCTATACTGTAGGTGTATATACTGGAGCTTGCATGGGTCTCTGCATGGAAGTACAGCTATGTGGATCAGAGGAACCTTGAGGTAGGCCCGTAGCAAAAAAATAAATAAATTAAGTGCAGGGACGACATGACTAGGGGGAATAGAGGAACAACATAGGGTTAAAAGATGGGTAGGGAGTTTTGGGATTATGGCTTACCTTATTGGATGGGAATGTTGGGGAAGGTTCACAGGGAGGAAAAGGAGGGTCTGACCTCAGGAAGTCCAGTGGGGAAGTTGGAAGAAGAAGAAACTTCCCACCCTCCCTCCCCTTCGTGCTTTGGTTTGGATTGTCACGGCGGCCTTGGCGGTGGTTGGTCTATGGAGGAGGAAAAAATTCTCTATGGAGACAGATTCGGGGCCCATCAGTGGTATGGGGACCTCGGTACATTCCAGTTAACAAGGGTTTAACTCAGAGTAGGTAAAACGGTGGTCACTGTGGGTAAGTAGGGTTATCCCCAAACTGGTGTGTTGCGGCTGGAGATAAGTAGGATTGTCCCTGAGCCGGTGGGTTGCGGCTGGAAGCCTAAGTTGAAGGAATGTTTTCCACAAAAATGCAGTTGGGTTTATGGCCCTCAAATGACCACCACGTTTTTCCTCTGTTTATAATTTGGAATGTTATGTTATCTATGTTGAAATAATTTATTGGTTAATAAAAGGCTGCTATGGCCATTTTGACTCCAAAACCTTGGTTTGTGTATTTTGTATAGCTGGAACGGTGGAGGGTATGGCCTAGCAGGCTTGGTTTCTACCCTTGTCATAGCACTGAGAGATATGTCATCTACTAATGTTGGCATGGGTTTTAGTGGGAAGGTGTATGTGATGATGAATTTCTTTTAGGTTTTGGTTAAGTAGGAAGGGGCTGTTCTCTTTGACAAGTCTTCATTGCTGTCTATGTCTCCACTGGGTAGATTCAGCTCTATATATGTCCTGGTGGCCACGGCCACCGAGACAGATAGCGAGCAGAAAAAATAAAATTTCTGAGTTGCCACCAGAGCAAAAGGTGAGGGTAAATCACCCCAAGAATTCTTTATGGAAACAGATTCGGGACCCCTCAGTGGTATGGGGACCTCGGTACATCGCAGTTAACAAGGGGATAACTCGGAATAGGTAAAATGGTGGTCACTGCTGATAAGTAGGATTGTCCCCGAGCTGGTGGGTTGCGGTTGGGGATAAGTAGGATTGTCCCCGAGCTGGTGGGTTGCGGTTGGGGATAAGTAGGATTGCCCCCGAGCTGGTGGGTTGCAGCTGAGTTGTTCTCTTTGACAAGGTTGTTCTCTATGACAAGTCTTCATTGCTGTCTATGTCTCCACTGGGAAGATTCACCCCTACATTTGCCCTGGTGGCCACGGCCACCGAAACAGATAGCGAGCGGAAAAAAATTAATTTCTGAGTTGTCACCAGAGCAAAAGGTGAGGGAAAATCCACCCAAGAATTCTGTTTGGAGACAGATTCGGGACCCATCAGTGGTATGGGGACCTCGGTACATTCCAGTTAACAAGGGGTTAACTCGGAATAGGTAAAATGGTGGTCACTGCAGATAAGTAGGGTTATTCCCGAGCCGGTTTGTTGTGGTTGGGGATAAGTAGGATTGCCCCCGATCCAGTGGGTTGCGGTTGGTGATAAGTAGTATTGTCCCCAAGCTGGTGGGTTGCGGTTGGGGATAAGTAGGATTGTCTCCGAGCTGGTGGGTTGCGGTTGGGGATAAGTAGGATTGTCCCCGAGCCGGTGGGTTGCGGTTGGGGATAAGTAGAATTGTCCCCGAGCCGGTGGGTTGCAGTTGGGGATAAGTAGGATTGTCCCCGAGCCGGTGGGTTGCAGTTGGGGATAAGTAGTATTGTCCCCAAGTTGGTGGGTTGCGGTTGGGGATAAGTAGGATTGTACCCGAGCTGGTGGGTTGCGGTTGGGGATAAGTAGGATTGTCCCTGAGCTGGTGGGTTGTGGCTGGGTTGTTCTCTTTGACAAGGTTGTTCTCTGTAACAAGTCTTCATTGCTGTCTATGTCTCCACTGGGAAGATTCATCTCTACATTTGCATTGGTGGCCACAGCCACCGAGACAGCGAGCGGAAAAAAATAAATTTCTGAGCTGTCACCAGAGCAAAAGGTGAGGGAAAATCCTCCCAAGAATTCTGTATGGAGACAGATCTGGGACCCATCAGTGGTATGGGGACCTCGGTACATTCCGGTTAACAAGGGGATAACTCGGAATAGGTAAAATGGTGGTCACTGCAGATAAGTAGGATTGTCCCCGAGCCGGTGGGTTGCGGTTGGTGATAAGTAGTATTGTCCCTGAGCCGATGGGTTGCGGCTGAGTTGTTCTCTGTGACAAGTCTTCATTGCTGTCTATGTCTCCACTGGGAAAATTCACCCCTACATTTGCCCTGGTGGCCACGGCCATTGAAACAGATAGCGAGTAGAAAAAATTAAATTTCTGAGTTGTCACCAGAGCAAAAGGTGAGGGAAAATCCCCCCAAGAATTCTGCATGGAGACAGATTCGGGACCCATCAGTGGTATGGGGACCTCGGTACATTCTTGGAATAGGTAAAATGGTGGTCACTGCTGATAAGTAGGGTGATAACCCAACTCCAGGGTCCCCCTTGCATTGCAACTGATTTAAGAAAGGACTGCTGGAGGTGGTCTGAGGAGGAAGCCAGAGACAGTTTTGGAGTGGGAAGAAGGTAAGAGGAACCTGGACTAACAGGTTGACGAGTTATATCGTTTTTTATCATTTTTTTCTCACAATAGAGCTTTATTTTGGTGGTATTTAATCGCTGCTGGGCACTTTGCTTTTTGTGCTATAAGCAAAAAAAGTGCAAAAAAATTTGAAAAAAAAAAAGTTTCTTTGTTTCTATTATAAACTTTTTCAAACAGGTAATTTTTCTCCTTCACTGATGTGCGTTGATGAGGCAGCACTGATGGGCACTGATAGGCGGCATGGATGGGCACTGATAGGCGGCACTGATGAGGTGGCATTGATAGGCGATACTGATAATGGGTAGAGATGAGCGAATTATTCAAAAATTCGATTCGGCTGATTCGCCGAATTTGCGGGAGAAATTCGATTCGATGCGAATTTATTCGCCGCGAATTTAACTTATTTAAAGGGTTTCTAGGCTTCAGAGAGCCTTTATATTAGTGCAGAACACTGTACCTTTAATTTAAATGCCCTTGGAGTCTGCTGGGGAAGAGAAATAATACTGTCAGTCAGTATGACATGCAGATGAGTGCCGTCGATCTTAGAATCACCGCACACTTCACTCATTTGGGCAGTCACGGGGCACGACGAAGAAGAAGAAGAAGAAGAAGAATGAAAAGAAGAATGAAAAGAAGAAGAAGAAGAAGAATGAAAAGAAGAATAAGAATGAAAAGAAGAATGAAAAGAAGAAGAAGAAGAATGAAAAGAAGAATAAGAATGAAAAGAAGAATGAAAAGAAGAAGAAGAATGAAAAGAAGAAGAAGAATGAAAAGAAGAATGAAAAGAAGAAGAAGAATGAAAAGAAGAAGAAGAAGAATGAAAAGGAGAATGAAAAGAAGAAGAAGAATGAAAAGAAGAATGAAAAGAAGAAGAAGAAGAATGAAAAGAAGAAGAAGAAGAATGAAAAGAAGAATGAAAAGAAGAAGAGGAAGAATGAAAAGAAGAATGAAAAGAAGAAGAATGAAAAGAAGAAGAAGAAGAATGAAAAGAAGAAGAAGAATGAAAAGAAGAAGAATGAAAAGAAGAAGAAGAAGAATGAAAAGAATGAAAAGAAGAATGAAAAGAAGAAGAAGAATGAAAAGAAGAAGAAGAATGAGAAGAAGAATGAAAAGAAGAATGAAAAGAAGAATGAGAAGAATGAAAAGAAGAATGAAAAGAAGAAGAAGAATGAGAAGAAGAATGAGAAGAAGAATGAAAAGAAGAATGAGAAGAATGAAAAGAAGAATGAAAAGAAGAAGAAGAAGAATGAAAAGAAGAAGAAGAAGAATGAAAAGAAGAAGAAGAAGAATGAAAAGAAGAATGAAAAGAAGAAGAAGAAGAAGAATGAGATGAATGAAAAGAAGAATGAAAAGAAGAAGAAGAAGAATGAAAAGAAGAAGAAGAAGAATGAAAAGAAGAATGAAAAGAAGAAGAAGAAGAATGAAAAGAAGAATGAAAAGAAGAAGAAGAAGAATGAAAAGAAGAAGAAGAAGAAGAATGAAAAGAAGAAGAAGAAGAATGAAAAGAAGAAGAATGAGAAGAAGAAGAATGAAAAGAAGAATGAGAAGAAGAAGAATGAAAATAAGTAGAATGAAAAGAAGAAGAAGAAGAATGAAAAGAAGAAGAATGAAAAGAAGAATGAGAAGAAGAATGAGAAGAATGAAAAGAAGAATGAAAAGAAGAAGAAGAAGAATGAAAAGAAGAAGAAGAAGAAGAAGAATGAAAAGAAGAATGAAAAGAAGAATGAAAAGAAGAAGAAGAATGAAAAGAAGAAGAAGAAGAAGAATGAAAAGAAGAAGAAGAATGAAAAGAAGAAGAATTCCAGTACAGCAAAAAGTGTATCTGCAGAGAGCTCCGCTATTTCTGACAGTTCTCTGACAGTTCCTTCACATTTACAGCGGTTGAAACATTGTATCTATTTATTTCCGAATAAAAACATCTGTATCCTAAATGGAAACAAATAGATACAATGTTTCAACCGCTGTAAATGAACTCTCAGAACTGTCAGAAATAGCGGAGCTCTCTGCAGTGACTCTTTTTGCCGGCTGATCGGGGAAAATTCAATTTGTGCACCCGAAGTTTGCTAAAATTCGGATTCGGTGCGAATCGAATTTTTCCTAATATTCGAAACAAATTCCACTTCGCCAAGTTCGATTCGCTCATCTCTAATAATGGGTACTGATAGACAGCACTGATAGGTGGCACTGACTGACATCACTGCTGGGCACTGACTGGCACAACCGCTGGGCACTGACTGGTGGCACTGACTGGCAGCACTGGTGGGTGGGCACAGGTGGGTGGCACTTCTGGGCATAGGTGGTGACACTGCTGGGTGACACAGGTGGGTGCATTGCTGGGCACTGACTGGCACAACCGCTGGGCACTGACTGGTGGCACTGACTGGCAGCACTGGTGGGTGGGCACAGGTGGGTGGCACTTCTGGGCATAGGTGGTGACACTGCTGGGTGACACAGGTGGGTGCATTGCTGGGCACAGGTGGGCGGAACTTGTGTGTGGCACTGCTGGGCACCGATCATCAGGGCACTGATGATCGGTGCCGATCCCCGCTCTGACAACTGCTGGTTTTCGGCAGTACTTTCCTCACGATCTGACAGTGTGAGGAAAGTGCAGCTGAGAACCGGTAATTGCATTTCTCGGTGATCAGCGTGTCATTGGACACGGCTGATCACGTGGTAAAAGGCCACTGTGATTGGCCTTTTACCATGTCGCGTGATCACGGAGATCGCCAGGGGCGCGCCCCCGGGTGCGCGCAGGAGAGCGCGTTCTGGGAGGACATCATATGACGTCCACCCAGAACTGGCCGGCCGCAGTGCAGCCGTCATTCGGCTATCTGCGGTCGGCAAGTAGTTAATAGACACTTATTAGGATTTTTTTTTTTTACCAAAGACATGCAGCGGAATACATTTTGGCCTAAATTTATGAGAAAAATTTTTTTTTTTTACTGGATATATTTTATAGCAAAAAAATCAAAAATATTTGGGTTTTTTTAATCAAAATAATTTTCATTGGTTATGTTTTACAACAGAAAGTAGAAAATATTGTTTTTTTCCCACTAAATTGTCACTATTTTATCGTGTATATAATAAAAAAATAAAAAAAAGCCAGCCAAAAGAAAGCTCTGGTTGTTTGAAAAAAAATGCTAAAAATGTCCTTTGGATACAATGTTGCATGACCGTCCACAACCAGCGCTAACGTATGTCAGGTTTTGCCGCGCGACACTGCCCGCCATCAGCTGAGGTTGCCCAGCGAGAGACGTAGACTAGTTGCCAAGCAAATCATTTTTTTTTTTTTTTTTCCCTGAATTCAGATGTCGGGTTTTGGATGCCGGGGGTGGGGGAATGTGTACATTCACACTGACTGTTTATGAAAAATCAATCTTTTCACGTATAGCTGGAGGAGGAAATGAACCAATTACCTATTCCAAATGAGCTCATTTCCCAGAGTGCTCCACACAGCCCCTTACAGGAACATACAGGAGAGGAGGGGGTGGGGAAGAGAGGAGGGGGGGCACCATAAAACAAAATCAAAGTTTTAACAGGGCTCCTGGGTGAAACTTATCCATGCCTTCAAAGTGCTCACTGTGCAACGTGGAGAAGTGTGCAAAACGAGGACCAGGAGGTCGGAAAATACCAGTAACCCTTGAGCCCGGGTTCACATTCATGCGGTGCGGTCTATCGCCCAAGAACCGCACCGCATCCCTGTGCCAATCACATGCGATTTGTGTGCGGTGCGATCGGAGTCGTGCATTTTGTACGGCTCCAATCGCACCGCACCAAAAATGTGAAGAACTCTTTTTTCGATGCACACTAGAATCGTATTCGCATCCATGCGATCCGATTCTGCACATCGCACCGCGTTTTGCGGCCCAATTTCAGGGGTGTTGTCAACGTATTTTACAGTTTTATCTTTTCTTATATTTTTTTTTACATACTGTCACCCTAGAAGTACAATGTCACCATGGTGACACTGTACTACATGTGGGGGGTGAAGATTTTTTTTTTTTACACTGATTGCTTTTACACCCCATAAAGGCTGTAAAAGCAATCATTTCTCCTTCTCTCTGGCTGCAAGCTTGCAGCCTTTGAGAACTACTGTGAGAGCTGTGATTGGTCACAGCTTGTCACATGGTACAAGGCTGTTGTGAATAGCCCTGTACCATGTGATCTCTCTGATCATTCACAGATTTCACACGTAGTAAGCAATGATGTCAGAAGTGACATCTTGCTTACACCTATTCATGCGATCACTGATTGCTCAATCAGTGATCACATGATCGGGACCGGACACAGTGGGCACCGGATCACGGTGCTGCTCGCTCCCAGGGAGTGCACACAATCCAAAATGGCGGGCGTCGTTAATGAAAGGCAACCCGCCCCTGGACTGCCACCGTCTGGCCGTTTATAAACAGCGGCCAGACGGAAAGTGGTTAAAGAACAGCAAAAAATGGCCGGTCATGAAGGGGGGAAAACCTTCTGGAGGTCAAGTGGTTAAATAATAAGGGTGGAAAAATAGAAATTAAAAAAAAAAAAAAAACTGAAAATAATAGTCAAAGGGGGAAGGTGAAGAAGGAGCTAATAGGACTGTTTAGGGTAAACAAAGGATTTATAGGAGGTTATTACTTATTTATTTATTATGTTAATTTAACAAATAACCACTTGCCCTCCTGAGGATTCCCCCCCCCCCTTCCTGACCAGGCCGTTTTTTGCTATACGGCACTGCGTTACTTTAGCTGACAATTGCGCAGTCATGCAACGCTGCAACCAAATTAAATTTATGTCCTTTTTTCAACACAAATAGAGCTTTCGTTCGGTGGTATTTGATTGCCTGTGCGTTTTTTAAAAACATTTTACGCTATAAACTAAAACACGACTGACCATTTTGAAAAAAAATAAAACAAAAAAAACCACAAAAAAATAAATAATTATATATATATTTATATATATATATATATATATATATATATATATATATATATATATAAACTTTTTGCTATAAAATATATCCCGTAAAAAAAATTTAAAAAATCTAATTTCATCATAAATTTAGGCCAAAATGTATTCTGCTCCATGCCTTTGCTAAAAAAAAAATCCCAATACGTGTAAATTAATTGGTTTACATGAAAGTTATAGCGTTTACAAATGGCCGCACCTATACTGGAATTTTTTTTATACTAGTAATGGCAGCGATCAACGACTTATAGCGGGACTGCGGCGGGCATTCTGACACTGGGGGGGGGGGGGGCTGACTAACTGCCACTGACATCCCCAGTGACACCAATACAGTGATCATTGCTAATAAAAAGCACTGACACTGTACTAATGGCACTGGGCAGGAAGGGGTTAACATGAGGGGCGATCAAAGGGTTAGCTGTGTGCTGGGAGTGTTTTACTAGAGAGACATGTTGTGCAGAGAAATACAAAGCAGCATGTCCTTGCTGGCAGGAGAGAGACCTGTGCTGTTTACACACAGGTCTGTACCCTGTCGGCTTTCCCCGACGATCACCAGGTGCCGACAGGAAATCTCTGGCCGGTACCCGGTGATTGACATCCCTAGCCGCCAAAGAGCTGCTTACCCAGAAATGCGAAATCACGTACATATACGTGATTTTGCGCAGCCCTGCTACCCTGTAGCAGTACTTCTGCTACCAGGTGGTGGGGAAATGGATAAATGAATACATACTGTAAATAAAGATTGAAACTCATCCCTTTAAATTGCAGATGAATGAAACAGAGTGAATACAAAAGCAACAATGTTATTTTGTATCCCTCTAACTCCTGTCTGAATGATGTGTATAAACAATGTCACTTTGTATCTCTCTATCTCCCGTCTGATCAATGTTTATAAACAATGTTACTTTGTATCCCTCTATCTCCCGTCTGATCAATGTTTATAAACAATGTTACTTTGTATCCCTCTATCTCCTGTCTGATCAATGTTTATAAAAATGTTACTTTGTATCTCTCTATCTTCTGTCTGATCAATGTTTATAAACAATGTTACTTTGTATCTATCTCCCGTCTGATCAATGTTTATAAACAATGTTACTTTGTATCTCTCTATCTCCTGACTGATCAATGTTTGTCCCTTTGTATCCCTCTATCTCCTGTCTGATCAATGTTTATAAACAATGTTACTTTGTATCTCTATCTCCCGTCTGATCAATGTTTATAGACAATGTTACTTTGTATCTATCTGCCGTCTGATCAATGTTTATAAACAATGTCACTTTGTATCTCTCTATCTCCTGTCTGATCGATGTTTATAAACAATGTCACTTTGTATCTATCTCCGGTCTGAACAATGTTTATAAACAATGATACATTGTATCTCTTTCCTCTTGAGGAGCACTGTGATCTCTGTGATAAATACCTTGAAGCGTTACACTGACACATTACAGACAATCTGGCTGATGCTCGCTCCACTTTATATCATGCAGTCCAATCGTTTATTTCCAGGATGACAGTGGAAATTTCAAGTCCTATTAGAGATTTCTAAATATTTATAATAAAATGTTAATATTGACATTCTAATAACATCCTAATCACAATCCCGGGAAGGTTGGGTGCAATCATGGAGCTCGGATAGAGCTGTGACCCTCGGCCTGATTAAAATCAACAATACTGTATATACATCCCTGAGATGAGACGGACCGGACTCCGCGAAGAATGCACGCTGCGACTCTGCAAATAATTATTCCATTAATCGCTCGCGGCCTCCACCTGACATGTGATTGGTAGATTGTATACCAGGGCTGTTCAATGACCCCCCAGTGATTTCAATCTTAGAGCGAGTTGATGGACTGCTTGACATTCAGCAATCACCAGGGATTGGCATTATTAGAAGAAAAAAAAAGTAAATTTTTTTTGCCATTAGGCGCTTATGATCCGATCAGAGTAAATTATAACGTGGCGGTGCTGTCAGTGTACGGTCCGGTACAAAGGAGAGGGGGAGAGAGGGGGAGTGAAAGGAAGAGAGAGGGGGAGAGAAGAGAGAGTGAGTGAGTGAGAGAGAGGAGGAGAGAGAGGGGGAGAGAGGAGGAGAGAGAAGAGGAGAGAGAGGGGGAGGAGGGAGAAAAAGAGAGGGAGAGAGGAGGAGAGAAAAGGGGAGGAGGGGGAAAAAGTGGGGGAGAGAGGAGGAGGGAGAAGGAGAGGGGGGGAAAAGAGAGGGAGAGATGAGGAGAAAAGAGAGGAGGAGAGGGGGGGAAGGGGAAAAAGTGGGGGAGAGAGGAGGAGGGAGAGGGGGTGAGAAAAAGGGAGAAGAGAGAGGGAGAGAGGAGGAGAGAGGAAGAAAGAGAGAGGAGGTGAAAGAGGAAGAGAAGAGAAGGGGAGAGAGGGGGAGAGAGGAGGAGAGTGGGGGGAGAGAGGGAGAGGGAGCAAAGGTGGGGTATGGGGGGAGGTGGGGAGAGGGAGGAGGAGGAAAAAAGAGAGCAGAAGAGAGAGGGGGAGAGGGAAGGAAAGAAAGGAGGGAAGAAAGAGGGAAAAGAGAGAGGAGAGAGAGAGATAGTATAGGGGAGGGAGGAAAGGAGGGGGAGAGAGAGGGAGATAGGGAGAGAAAAAGGAGAGATAAGAAAATGAGGAGAAGAGACATGGTGGGTAGAGCTGGAAAGGAAAAAGGTGGTGTGGGAGAGAGGATGGGGGGGGGGAGAGAAGAGGAGGGAAAGAAGAAATAAAAGGGGAGAGAACAGAAGAGGTGGAGAGAGAGAGGAGGGGGTAGAAAGGAAAAGAGGGGAGAGAGTAGGGGAGTGCAAGTAGGGAGAGAAAGCAGGGGCAAAGAGGGTAGTAGAAGAGAGGAGGGGGGTGAAGAGAGGTGGAGGAGGTGGGGGGGAGAGAGAAAGCCGAAAGGAGAGGAGAGGAGGAGGAGAAAAGAGGGAGGGAGAAGAGGGTGGAGGAGAAGAGGGGGGAAAAGATGATGGTAGAGAGGAAAGGGTGGAGAGAGGAGAGAAAGAATCCCTTGAGAGAGTAGACATTTGGGGGGTACAGTATTGGGCAGAACTACTATTTATTTCAGATGATTGCAAAATCAGCAAACGGTGTGGCCAGGCAGTGGGGAAAGGAAATAGAATTCTAGGATGCATCACTAGAGGGGTCACCACCAGAAGGAAGGAGGTCCTGATTCCTCTATATAGATCTGTATATCACTAGATGGGTCACCACCAGAAGGAAGGAGGTCCTGATTCCTCTATATAGATCTTTATATCACTAGAGGGGTCACCGGCAGGAGGAAGGAGGTCCCGATTCCTCTATATAGATCTTTATATGACTAGAGGGGTCACCGGCAGGAGGAAGGAGGTCCCGATTCCTCTATATAGATCTTTATATCACTAGAGGGGTCACCGGCAGGAGGAAGGAGGTCCTGATTCCTCTATATAGATCTTTATATCACTAGAGGGGTCACCGGCAGAAGGAAGGAGGTCCTGATTCCTCTATATAGATCTTTATATCACTAGAGGGGTCACCGGCAGGAGGAAGGAGGTCCTGATTCCTCTATATAGATCTTTATATCACTAGAGGGGTCACCGGCAGGAGGAAGGAGGTCCTGATTCCTCTATATAGATCTTTATATCACTAGAGGGGTCTCCAGCAGGAGGAAGGAGGTCCTGATTCCTCTATATAGATCTTTATATCACTAGAGGGGTCACCGGCAGAAGGAAGGAGGTCCTGATTCTCTTATATAGATCTTTGGCAAGACCCCATTTAGAACACTGAGTCCAGTTCTGGAGAACTCACTTACAAAAAGATTTTGATAAGGTAGAACGAGCCCAGAGATGGGATACAAAAGTGGTGAAAGGTCTGGGGGGTAAAACATATCTGGGGAGACTTCAGGAACTTAAAATGTACAGTCTGAAGGAAAGAAGGGAAAAGGGAGACATGACTGAATCCTTTAAATTCATCAAGGTGGGGAAAAAGGTTCAGGAGGAAAGGATTTTCAATATGAAACCAAAATCAAGAGCACAATGAGATGACCTCAAACTAACCAGAATAAAGTTAAATAATAAAACTAATCTTGAAAAAACAGTTTTACCGAAAGGGTAGTTGATGCTTGGAATAAACTTCCAGCAGAGGTAGTGAGCCAGTCAACAGTAAATTGCTTCAAACATGCATGGGGCAAACAGAGATCTACACTCGCCAACCACTTTATTAGGTCCACCTTGCTAGTACCGGGTTGGACCCCCTTTTGCCTTCAGAACTACTTTAATTCTTCATGGCTTAGATTCAACAAAGTGTTGGAAACGTTCCTCAGAGATTTTGGTCCATATTGACATGATAGCATCACTCAGTTGCTGCAGATTTGTCGGTTGCACATCCATGATGTGTATCTCCCATTCCACCACATCCCAAAGGTGCCCTATTGGATGGAGATCTGGTGACTGTGGAGGCTGTTGGAGTACAGTGACCTTATTGTCATGTTCAAGAAACCAGTTGGACAAGATTTGAGCTTTGTGACATGGGGCATCATCCTGCTGGAAGGAGACATCAGAAGATGGGGACACTGGAGTCATAATGGACATGGTCAGCAACAATACTCAGGTAGGCCGTGGCATTTAAACAATGCTCAATCGGTACTAAAGGGGCCCAAAGTGTGTCAGAAAAATCTCCCCCACACCATGACACCACCACCCCCACCAGCCTGAATCATTGATACAAGGCAGGTTGGATCCACCACACCATGACACCACCACCACCAGCCTGAACCATTGATACAAGGCAGGATGGATCCACCACACCATGACACCACCACCACCAGCCTCGTTAATACGAGGCAGGATGGATCCATGATTTCATGTTGTTTACACCAAATTCTAACCCTACCATCTGAATGTCGCAGCTGAAATTGAGACTCATCAGACCAGGCAACGTTTTTTCATTCTTCTGTTGTCCAGTTTTGGTGAGCCTGTGCGAATTGTAGCCTCTGCTTCCTGTTCTTAGCTGGCAGGAGTGGCGCCCAGTGTTTTTTTGAGTTACTGTTGCCTTTCTATAATCTCGAACCAGTCTGCCAATTGTCCTCGGGCATCAACAACGCATTTTCCTCCACACAACTGCTGCCCAATGGATATTTTCTCTTTTCCGGACCATTCTCTGTAACCCTAGAAATGGTTGTGTGTAAAAATATCAGTAGATCAGCAGTTTTTGAAATACTCAGACCAGCCTGTCTGGTGCCACCAACCATGCCAACTTCAAAGTCACTTAAATCCCCTTTCTTCCCCATGTAGGTGCTCGGTTTTAACTTCAGCAAGTCGTCTTCACCACATCGAGATGCCTAAATGCATTGAGTTGCTGACATGTGATTGGCTGATTAGCAATCTGTGTTACCAAGCAATTGAACAGGTGTACCCAGGGGCGAACTGACCATTTGGAAACTCGGGCACTGTCCGAGGGCCTGGGGTCAGTAGGGGGACCCATGAGATGCCCCTGGTACCTTTTTCATAGGCTTTTTGGAGTTTGGGCAAGGACACAGGGGCCACATGATCCCCTATTGCCCGGGGGCCCCATGAGTTGTCAGTCCGCCCCTGGGTGTATCTAATAAAGTGGCCAGTGAGTGTATACAAAAAAGTTAACAAAAAAAAGTATTAAAAAAAATGGACAGCCTTGATGGACCATGAAAGAGAGGAGGGGGAGAGAGAGAGAACGGGGAGATAGAGCAGAAAAGGGGGAGAGAGAGAGAACAGGGAGATAGAGCAGAAAAGGGGGAGAGAGAGAGAGAGAGAACAGGGAGATAGAGCAGAAAAGGGGGAGAGAGATAGAACAGGGAGATAGAGCAGAAAAGGGGGAGAGAGGAAGGGGGGAGATTGAGAACAAGAATGAAGAAAAGAGCAGAAGATAAAGGGGGGGGAGTGGTATATTAGTGTGATTGTAGTCCCCAGGGGATAATAGGACCTCAATCATTGCTGTCAGTTGAATAGAGGGCCCCAATGGAGAATGGCCCTCAAATCTTTGGTATCAGTGCGAAAGAGGGCTTCAGGGAAGAAACATCGCTCAAATAATTTGTGTTAGTTGGAAAGTGGCCCCCTGGGGAGAATAGCCCATCAAATCATTGGTGTCAGTAGGATGTGGACCACATAGAGGAAAAATATTCTTTCAAATCATTGGTGTCAGTCTGGAAATGGCCCCTCAAACCATTGGTGTCAGTGGCCCCTAGGGGACAACAGCCTCTTCAATCATTAGTGTCAATAGAATAGTGGGCCCCAGTGGAGAATGGCCCCCAAATCTTTGAAGTCAGTGGGAAAGTTGCCCTCGAGGAAGAATAGCCCCTCAAATAATTTTGTTTCAGTAGAATAGTGAGCCCCAGAGAAGAATGGCCCTGAAATCTGTGGTGTCAGTGAGAAGTCCAGGAAAATTAGTTCTTCAAATCATTGGTGTCAATGGTAGGGTTGCCCTCAGGGAAGAATAGCCCCTCAAATCATTTGTTTCAGTAGAATAGTGAGCCCAGAGAAGAATGGCCCTGAAATCTGTGGTATCAGTGAAATGGTGAAGTCCAGGAAAACTAGTTCTTCAAATCGTTGGTGTCAATGGTAGGGTTGCCTCAGGGAAGAATAGCCCCTCAAATATTATTATTATTATACAGTATTTATAAAGCGCCGATAGTTCGCTCAGCGCTGTACATTACAAAGGGGGACAGAACATGTGACAGAACAATACCAATACAATGCAAAACATGAGGGGATTGAGGGCCCTGCTCCTTCGTGCTTACAATCTAGGAGAGAGGGGATGGTAATGAAAGTAGATATCCCTTCTAGTAGATAGAACTGAAAGCGAACCCTATACAGAGGATCTATTCTAAAACCAATCCGTGGTGAAAGTGAAAAAGAAAAAAACAAACACGTATTCATGCATAAATTATGAAAAAACAGTAAAAATATTTAAAAAGTCTTCATAAAAGTCTCATCTAAAATGTGGAAACAAGTGAAAATGTCTCTTCCTGAGATCCGATATCATCATAAACCAATCCGTGTTGGCGATACAGATATCATCTGTAAAGGTTTAGCACAACACATTATATCTCAGTTCATTCCGCCATTACTCCAGGCCTGGGGGTCTCCCCCTCCCATTATGCCAGGCCTGGGGGTCTCCCCCTCCCATTATGCCAAGCCAGGGGGGTCCCATTTGCCTCCATTATGCCAGGCCTGGGGTCTCCCTCCCATTAGCTCAGGCCTGGTGTCTCCATTAATCCCTCCATCATACCAGGCCTGGTGTGTACACTCATTTCTCCGCTGCCCTGGGCCTGGCACCACTGACTATCCCTTTACAATCCTGACCCCAGCGATTGCACTCTCCCCATCCTGCTTCACTCATCCTTCCATTTTCCTGGGCCTCATGCCTCCATTCATCCTATTACCATAGGTCTGGTACCTCCACCCATTCCTTTATATTCCCTGGCCTGGCATCTCTACTGATGTCGGTGGGATAGGGAACTCTAGGAAATAAATGTGTCCTTCAAATCATTGGTCTGTGTGGAATAGTGGGCCAGTGGGAAGAATGGCCTCCAAACTATTGGTGTCACTGGTGGTACTACCATAGCAACAGGAGAGCTTGGAATTATTTCAGACCTTTTGAGTGCAGATCAGTCCACCCATGGAACAAATTTCAACCTTGGTCCTTTCCATAGTAGTTGTACGGTGATGGTGGGCATTCACCAGGGGTTCCTTAGGCAGACCAGCCTGAACCTGGAGTGACAGCCCTGGATGTTGGAGGAGTCACCAGAAGGGAGGCCATAGCCCGGTGGTTGAGAACCACTGACCTGGAGGAGAAATGTTGTTCCAATGTTTGCTTTGTTAGTGTAACCGGCAAAAATGAAATGAAGATAGTCCTGGTGTTCGTGTTACTTTGTCCACCTCTCTACGTAGTGGAGGTGACCTTGGAGTGACTGGACCCATACAGAAGTCTTCATCAGACCTCATCATGACCTCCACGGTGCAGCCGGTGGATACCAATGATGTTCACTGTGGTTATTAGGACGTGATTTGCCGGTATTGTGGAGTTCCAGTCAGATGACGAGGCTTCTGAGGAATTGCAGTTATGAAGCTCTGACAAGCAGAAGCAGGAAACACATCAGCGTTATGTCAAGCTTGTCCAGCGGGTAATTATTGCCGTGTTTTGATGAGCCCTCATTAGTCATGTGTCCAACTCAAGCGGAATCACCCCTGTGAAATGCCGACAAGAAAGTGACAGAGAAATCTTTCCGCCCATCAAGTCATTTGCAATTCCTCGAAATTCAGTAAAGAGGAACATAAAGGCGTTAAAGCCGAAGTGTAGGTAATCTTCTGATACAATCAGCACCAGGGATGTACGTGTCTTCAGTAAGAATTGTCCCTTGTGCTGGCTTAGTTGAAATCTTCTGTCGTCTGTCCCCCTCCTCCCCATATCCCCGCATCGGTACACTCCCAGTGCTGTGGAGGTTAATGGAGCTGCTGGACCTGTCACAGGTGTTGGTCGAGTGTGCCAACCAGGGACTGACAACTCATGGGGCCCTCGGGCAATAGGGGATCATGGGGCCCCTGTGTACTCGCCCACACTCAAACCACACCCAAAAAAGCCTATGAAAGGTACCAGGGGCATTTCATGGGGCCCCCTACTGACCCTAGGGCAGTGCCCGAGTGCCCAAATGGTCAGTCCACCCCTGGTGCCAACTATGCCCACCCTTTCTGGCTCCCTGCTCCATTCATAAGGTTCTTTTCATTACCAACTATGTCTAGCATTTCTGCCTCCCTCCTCCATTCATAAAGTGCTTTTCATTATCAACTATGCCCGTCCTCTTTGCCCCTTCCTCCATTCATAGAGTTTTTCATTACCAACTATGCCTACCCTTTCCTTCCCTCCTCCATTTACAGAAGCTGGGCTATAGCTTCCATCAATGGAAAATGCTCTATGAATGGAGGAGGTGGACCTTTTACTCATTTGCCTGTCCTCCATTCATAGAGTGCTTTTTATTACCAACTATGACTGCCCTCTTTGCCCCCTCCTACATTCACAGAGAACTTTTCATTACCAACTATGCCTACCCTTCATCCCCCCTCCTCTATTTTCACAAGCTGGACTATAGCTTCCATCAATGGAAAATGCTCTATGAATGGAGGAGTTGAACCTTTCACTCATTTGCCTGTCCTCCATTCATAGAGAGCTTTTCATTACCAACTATGCCTACTCTTTCCGCCCCCTCCTCCATTTACAGAAGCTGAGCTATAGATTCCATCAATGAAAAGTGCTTTATGAATAGAAGAGGTTGACCTTTCTTTCATTTGCTCATCCTCCATTCATAGAATGCTTTTGATTGCTGACTATGCATGTCCTTTCTGCCCCCCTCCTCCATTCATAGAAGCCATACTATGTCTTCCAGCAATGAAAAGTGCTGTATGAATGGAGAAGGAGGACCTTTCATTGATCCACTCATCCTCCATTCATAGAGTGCTTTTCATTACCAACTATGCCTACCCTTTCCGCCCCCTCCTCCATTTACACAAGCTGAACTATAGCTTCCATTAATGAAAAGTGCTTTATAAATGGAAGAGGTGGACCTTTCATTCATCTGCCCATCCTCCATTCATAGAATGCTTTTCATTGCTGACTATGCATTCCATTTCTGCCCCCCTCCTCCATTCACAGAAGCCATAATATGGGGGAGATTTACCAAAACTGGAGCACTCAGAATCTAGTACAGCTGTGCATAGTAACCAATCAGCTTCTCACTTCAGCTTGTTCCATTAACCCCTCGCCCTCCAGGGGATTCCCCCCCCCCTTCCTGACCAGAACATTTTTGCGATACGGCGCTGTGTTACTTTAACTGACAATTGCGTGGTCATGCAACGCTGCACCCAAATGAAATTTATGTCCTTTGGAGGGAGGTGCTATACCTGGAAGAGAGAAGGCAGTATGAGGGGTAGGTGAGACAGTATGTGGGGCAGGTGAGATGGTATGGGGGGGAGGTGAGGTGGTATGAGGGGGAGGTGAGGCAGTATGGGGGGCAGGTGAGGCTGTATGAGGGGCAGGTGAGGCTGTATGAGGGGCAGGTGAGGCTGTATGAGGGGCATGTGAGGCAGTATGAGAAGTAGGTGAGATGGCATGAGGGGTAAATGAGGTGATATGAGGGGTTGGTGAGGCGGTATAAGGGGTGAGTTAGGTGGTATGAGGGGGAGGTGAGGCAGTATGAGGGGTAGGTGAGGTGATATGAGGGGGAGGTGAGGCAGTATGAGGGATAAGTGAGGTGATATGAGGGGGAGGTGAGGCAGTATGAGGGGTAGGTGAGGTGGTATGAGGGGGAGGTTAGGTGGAAAAGGGGTAGGTGAGGCAATATGAGAGGTAGGTGAGGTGATATGAGGGGGAGGTGAGGCAGTATGAGGGATAAGTGAGGTGATATGAGGGGGAGGTGAGGCAGTATGAGGGGTAGGTGAGGTGGTACAAGGGTTAGGTGAGGTGATATGAGTGGTAGGTGAGGCAGTATGAGGGGTAGGTGAGGTGGTATGAGGGGGAGGTGAGGCAGTATGAGGGGTAGGTGAAGTGATGTGAGGGGTAGGTGATGCAGTATGAGGGGTAGGTGAGGTGGTATGAGGGGTAGGTGAGGTGGTATGAGGGGGAGGTGAGGCAGTTTGAGGGGTAGGTGAAGTGATGTGAGGGGGAGGTGAGGCAGTATGAGGGGTAGGTGAGGTGGTATGAGGGGGAGGTGAGGCAGTATGAGGGGTAGGTGAGGTGGTATGAGGGGGAGGTGAGGCAGTAGGAGGGGTAGGTGAAGTGATGTGAGGGGTAGGTGAGGCAGTATGAGGGGTAGGTGAGGTGGTATGAGGGGGAGGTGAGGCAGTATGAGGGGTAGGTGAGGTGGTATGAGGGGGAGGTGAGGCAGTATGAGGGGTAGGTGAGGTGGTATGAGGGGGAGGTGAGGCAGTATGAGGGGTAGGTGAGGTGGTATGAGGGGGAGGTGAGGCAGTATGAGGGGTAGGTGAGGTGGTATGAGGGGGAGGTGAGGCAGTATGAGGGGTAGGTGAGGTGGTATGAGGGGGAGGTGAGGTAGTATGAGGGGTAGGTGAGGCAGTATGAGGGGTAGGTGAGGTGGTATGAGAGGGAGGTGAGGCAGTATGAGGGGTAGGTGAGGTGGTATGAGGGGGAGGTGAGGCAGTTTGAGGGGTAGGTGAAGTGATGTGAGGGGTAGGTGAATTTATGTGAGGGGGAGGTGAGGCAGTATGAGGGGTAGGTGAGGTGGTATGAGGGGGAGGTTAGGTGGAAAAGGGGTAGGTGAGGCAATATGAGAGGTAGGTGAGGTGATATGAGGGGGAGGTGAGGCAGTATGAGGGATAGGTGAGGTGATATGAGGGGGAGGTGAGGCAGTATGGGGGATAGGTGAGGTGGTATGAGTGGGAGGTGAGGCAGTATGAGGGGTAGGTGAGGTGGTATGAGGGGGAGGTGAGGCAGTATGAGGGGTAGGTGAAGTGATGTGAGGGGTAGGTGATGCAGTATGAGGGGTAGGTGAGGTGGTATGAGGGGGAGGTGAGGCAGTTTGAAGGGTAGGTGAAGTGATGTGAGGGGTAGGTGAATTGATGTGAGGGGGAGGTGAGGCAGTATGAGGGGTAGGTGAGGTGGTATGAGGGGGAGGTGAGGCAGTATGAGGGGTAGGTGAGGTGGTATGAGGGGGAGGTGAGGCAGTTTGAGGGGTAGGTGAAGTGATGTGAGGGGTAGGTGAATTGATGTGAGGGGGAGGTGAGGCAGTATGAGGGGTAGGTGAGGTGGTATGAGGGGGAGGTGAGGCAGTATGAGGGGTAGGTGAGGTGGTATGAGGGGGAGGTGAGGCAGTATGAGGGGTAGGTGAGGTGGTATGAGGGGGAGGTGAGGCAGTATGAGGGGTAGGTGAGGTGGTATGAGGGGGAGGTGAGGCAGTATGAGGGGTAGGTGAGGTGGTATGAGGGGGAGGTGAGGCAGTATGAGGGGTAGGTGAGGTGGTATGAGGGGGAGGTGAGGTAGTATGAGGGGTAGGTGAGGCAGTATGAGGGGGAGGTGAGGCAGTATGAGGGGTAGGTGAGGTGGTATGAGGGGGAGGTGAGGCAGTTTGAGGGGTAGGTGAAGTGATGTGAGGGGTAGGTGAATTGATGTGAGGGGGAGGTGAGGTGGTATGAGGGGGAGGTGAGGCAGTATGAGGGGTAGGTGAGGTGGTATGAGGGGGAGGTGAGGCAGTATGAGGGGTAGGGGAGGTGGTATGAGGGGGAGGTGAGGCAGTATGAGGGGTAGGGGAGGTGGTATGAGGGGGAGGTGAGGCAGTATGAGGGGTAGGGGAGGTGGTATGAGGGGGAGGTGAGGTGGTAGGAGGGGTAGGTTAGGTGGTTGAAGGGGTAGGTGAAGCAGTAGGAGGGGAAAGTGAAGCAGCATGAAGGGTAGGCTGGGCAGTATGAGGGGTAGGTGAGGTTATATGAGGGATTAGTGAGGCGTTATGAGGGGTAGGTGAGGCAGTAGGAGGGGTAGGTGAGGCAGCATGTAGGGTAGGTTAGGTGGTATGAGGGATTAGTGAGGCAGTATGAAGGGTAAGTGAAGTAGTATGAGGGTAGGTAAGACGGTATGAGGGGCAGGCGAGATGGTATGAGGGGGAGGTGAGGTGGTATGAGGGGCAGGCGAGACGGTATGAGGGGGAGGCGAGGTGGTATGAGGGGCAGGCGAGACGGTATGAGGGGGAGGCGAGGCGGTATGAGGGGCAGGCGAGACGGTATGAGGGGCAGGCGAGACGGTATGAGGGGGAGGTGAGGTGGTATGAGGCGTAAGTGAGGCAGTATGAGGGGGCAGTAAATAATAAAAGAAGAAGCGAGCGATCTCTATCGAAGCAGCTAGAACACCAAAGGCAACCAATAATAGAACACCAAAGGCACAGCGGGTATACAGACCCGGGAACTCAGCACAGGGATGGTGGGAACCACTCATAATAGGCACAGCAGGTGTACAGACCCGGGAACTCAGCGCAGGGATGGTGGGAACCCCTCATAATCGGCACAGCAGGTGTACAGACCCGGGAACTCAGCACAGGGATGGTGGGAATCCCTCAATAGGCACAGCAGGTGTACAGACCAAGGATCATACTTTATTGAATATTTTTTGCCTTCTTCTGGATCAACTGTTGGTATACGATTCTATATATGGAATTTTTCTATTTATTTTTTTTTCTGTTAATTGAACTAGATGAACTTATGTTTTTTTTTAACCTAACTATTTGAATATGTAACTGTGGGTATAGAATTATGTATAGTTGTATGGATGTAGGTTTTCTGTTCGTTTCATTTATGTATTTTTATTATTTTATTTTTATGTATTTGTTTATTTTTATTCATATATTTATTTTGATATTATTGGTATTTATTTTATTTATAACATTTGTATTTTATTTATGAAGTGATACATTTATTGTATTTCTCTTAAATATATTTTGTTAATTGGCTCCTGTCTACATTGTCCCTAGTATGTGTATGTATGAATGTGGGTTAGGGACCTTAGATTGTACGCCCCTTGAGGGTTAGGGACCTTAGATTGTACGCCCCTTGAGGGTTAGGGACCTTAGATTGTACGCCCCTTGAGGGTTAGGGACCTTAGATTGTACGCCCCTTGAGGGTTAGGGACCTTAGATTGTACGCCCCTTGAGGGTTAGGGACCTTAGATTGTACGCCCCTTGAGGGTTAGGGACCTTAGATTGTACGCCCCTTGAGGGTTAGGGACCTTAGATTGTACGCCCCTTGAGGGTTAGGGACCTTAGATTGTACGCCCCTTGAGGGTTGGGGACCTTAGATTGTACGCCCCTTGAGGGTCGGGGACATTAGATTGTACGCTCCTTGAGGGTTGGGGACCTTAGATTGTACGCCCCTTGAGGGTCGGGGACCTTAGATTGTACGCCCCTTGAGGGTCAGGGACCTTAGATTGTACGCCCCTTGAGGGTCGGGGACCTTAGATTGTACGCCCCTTGAGGGTTGCGGACCTTAGATTGTACGCCCCTTGAGGGTTAGGGACCTTAGATTGAGGGTTAGGGACCTTAGATTGTACATCCTTTGAGGGTTGGGGACCTTAGATTGTACGCCCCTTGAGGGTTGGGGACCTTAGATTGTACACCCCTTGAGGGTTGGGGACCTTAGATTGTACACCCCTTGAGGGTTGGGGACCTTAGATTGTACGCCCCTTGAGGGTTGGGAACTTTAGATTGTACGCCCCTTGAGGGTTGGGAACTTTAGATTGTACGCCCCTCGAGGGTTGGGGACCTTAGATTGTATGCCCCTCGAGGGTTGGGGACCTTAGATTGTACGCCCCTTGAGGGTTGGGAACCTTAGATTGTACACCCCTTGAAGGTCGGGGACCTTAGATTGTACGCCCCTTGAGGGTTAGGGACCTTAGATTGTACACCCCTTGGGGGTTAGGGACCTTAGATTGTACGCCCCTTGGGGGTTAGGGACCTTAGATTGTACGCCCCTTGAGGGTTAGGGACCTTAGATTGTACGCCCCTTGAGGGTTAGAGACCTTAGATTGTACACCCCTTGAGGGTTAGGGACCTTAGATTGTACGCCCCTTGAGGGTTAGGGACCTTAGATTGTACACCCCTTGAGGGTTAGAGACCTTAGATTGTACTCCCCTTGAGGGTTAGGGACCTTAGATTGTACGCCCCTTGAGGGTTAGGGACTGATGTGAATGTACAATATATATGTAAAGTGCTGCGTAAATTGACGGCGCTATATAAGTACCTGAAATAAATAAATAAATGTATTTCTTAAAATATTTCTTTATTGCAGTGGTTCTTAACCTTGTTGGAGGTGCTGAACCCCACCAGTTTCATATGCGCATTCACCGAACCCTTCTTAATTGGAAAAATAAAATATGATTTTTCAAATTCAAAACATAGGTATATATTTAGGTATATATTTATACATAGGTGCACAAAATGAACAAAACCATTAAAACATGATATTCACACAAAAACAAAAACATAATAATGAATATTTACTGCACGAATCATATGAGTCGGGTGTGGGTCTTCACCTCCGCCGAACCCGCGAGACTGACTCACCGAACCCCTGGGGTTTGATCGAACCCAGGTTAAGAACCACTGCTTTATTGTATTTGAATTTTTTACATTTATTTTTATTTTATTTATTTATTTATTGATAGATCCATTTATATATATATATATACAGTCATGGCCAAAAATATTTGGCACGGTACCACTGCATTCAGATAACGCACCACTTCGCCCAGAAAATTGTTGCAATTATAAATGTTTCGGCATTCTCATCTGTATATATTTTGTTTGTATTGGGATGACACACACAAAAAAAAAAAAAGAGAAACAAAAAGCCAAATCTGACACATTCCACGCAAAACCCCTAAAAATTGACTGGAGAAAATGGCGCCCTCTCAAAATTGTCAGAAATATTTGCATTCCAAGTTTGTGACGCTCCTGTAATCTGTAATGAAACTCCCCGTATCCATGAGCAGGTGCTGACAATATAGAAATCACACCGACAACCAGTTAAAATGGTGAAAAAGTGACTCCACCTTTCTGTGTGCCGCATGGAACATGGAGAAGTCATGTCATGTGAAGAACACGCAAGAAAAAGTGCGCAAAAATTCACTATTTTTTTTTTTTACAGATCAAAAAGAAGCAAATACGAGGTGCCCGTTTCTAGGGCTTCCCTACACTTTGCCGTATATATAGAACGTGAATATACGTCAGTTGCCCTTTAAGGCGGTAAAGGTTGCGCTGCGACGAGTAGCCCCCATCTTGGGGCAGTTGATTGAGTTCATATATCTGCGAGGAGAGCAGCGCGGAGTGACTAACGCCCTCTTCTCCGGCTCCTTCCACTTGTGAAAATACTAATTATCTTTTCACCGGTCTCCGCTCTCTCCCCGCGCTGTCACCGAGACATGTCAGCGCGGCCGTGAAGAGGGCCGATTAGCGTGTCATTCCTTCATTAATTGAAAGGACAAATATTATTAATAAAGATTTCCCACCGTCCCCTCCGCCGTCCCGGCTACACCTGAAAAAATATTGGACGAGCCCCTCTTGTAAAGGAAAACAGCAACTGTCCCGGCTCTGACCCGCGTTCCGAGCCTCCGAGAATCGTAGGAAAACCGCCTGAGGCCGCGCCGCCAAAAAACTGTAATGTCATTTCACATCAGAGGAGCCGGCCGCCCCGCCATCAAAAGGGCCGATATTAAAAATGGTTCTATATTTAGGCCGCCGCACTTGCGTCAGGATGTGACTTTGAAGGTGCGAAGATCGGCCCGGCATTAACACAAAGGACGGGATTAGAGGCCGAGAGAGGGATTGTCCGCGGGCCAAACAAGTGACAGCGCCGGATTCCCAACCGGATTCAATCTTCTTCCTTTGTCTTTACAGTGCATGGAACTCCAAAGTAGGGCAGAGGTTCGCACTCGGCGCTTCCGTGACTGCGCGGCGAATCTACGGGTTAGAATCCAAAAATTGTGTCTGACAACTTTGTATGTTCACAGCCAAGAACAATTGGTAGTGCAGAGAATAGGCCTGGTCAGCAGGAGCCAATCACAAGGAGGAATGGTTAACATCGCTACATTGTAACATTACTACATTGTAACATCACTATATATAGTAGCATCGCTACATTGTAACATCGCTGCATTGTAACAACGGTAAATTGTATCAATGCTACATTGTAACATCGCTACATTGTAATATTGTAACATTGCTATATTGTAACAACGGTAAATTGTATCAATGCTACATTGTAACATCGCTACATTGTAATATTGTAACATTGTTACATCGCTACATTGTAACATCGCTATATTGTAACATTACTATATTGTAACATCACTATATTGTAACATCGCTATATTGTAACATTACTATATTGTAACGTCCCTACATTGTAACATCACTATATTGTAACATCACTATATTGTAACATCACTATATTGTAACATCACTATATTGTAACAACGGTAAATTGTATCAATGCTACATTGTAACATTGCTACATTGTAATATTGTAACATTGTGGTATTGTAACATTGTTACATCGTTATATTCTAACATTACTACATTGTAACATCGCTATATTGTAACATCGCTACATTGTAACATCGCTACATTGTAACATCACTATATTGTAACATCGCTACATTGTAACATCGCTACATTGTAACATCGCTACATTGTAACATCACTATATTGTAACATCGCTACATTGTAACATCACTATATTGTAACATCGCTACATTGTAACATTACTACATTCTAACATCACTATATATAGTAGCATCGCTGCATTGTAACAACGGTAAATTGTATCAATGCTACATTGTAACATTGCTACATTGTAATATTGTAACATTGCTATATTGTAACATTGTTACACCGCTACATTGAAACATCGCTACATTGTAACATTACTACATTGTAACATCACTATATTGTAACATCGCTACATTGTAACATCGCTATATTGTATCATTACTACATTGCAACATCGCTACATTGTAACATCACTATATTGTAACATCGCTACATTGTAACATCACTACATTGTAACAATGGTAAATTGTATCAATGCTACATTGTAACATTGCTACATTGTAATATTGTAACATTGCTATATTGTAACATTGTTACATCGCTACATTGTAAGATCGCTATATTGTAACATTACTACATTGTAACATCGCTACATTGTAACATCACTATATTGTAACATCGCTACATTGTAACATCACTATATTGTAACATCGCTACATTGTAACATCACTATATTGTAACATCACTACATTGTAACATCACTATATTGTAACATCACTATATTGTAACATCACTATATTGTAACATCGCTACATTGTAACATCACTATATTGTAACATCGCTACATTGTAACATCACTATATTGTAACATCACTACATTGTAACATCGCTACATTGTAACATCGCTACATTGTAACATCACTATATATAGTAGCATCGCTGCATTGTAACATCACTACATTGTAACAACGGTAAATTGTATCAATGCTACATTGTAACATTGCTACATTGTAATATTGTAACATTGCTATATTGTATTGTTACATCGCTACATTGAAATATCGCTATATTGTAACATTGTTACACCACTACATTGAAACATTGCTATATTGTAACGTTGTTACATCGCTACATTGTACCGTCGCTATATTGTAATATCACTATACTGTAACATTGCTACATTGTAACATCGCTATATTATAACGTCCCTACATTGTACTGTCGCTATAGTGTAACATTGTTACATCGCTACATTGCTATATTGTAACATTGTAACATTTCTATACTGTAACATTGCTACATTGAAACATCACTACATTGTAACATCGCTATATAGGCGGCACTGATGGGCATTTGTAGCTGGCACTGATGGGCACTTGTAGCTGGCACTGATGGGCACTTGTAGCTGGCACTGATGGGCAGCACTGATGGGCAGGACTGATGGGCAGCACTGATGGGCGGCATTGGTTAACTGATGGGCATTGATTGCCAGCACTGATTGCCAGGACACATTGGCACTGATGGGCACTATTGGCCCCACTGATGGGTCTACACTGATCACCAGGATATTGATGATCAGTGATGTCCCCTGTGAAATGCCGCCTGTCGGCTCGCCTCTCTGCACTGTCAGCATGAGGAGAGGACTGGTGATAACCGGCATTTCTTATTTACCTGGTGATCAGCTGTGATTGGACACAGCTGGTCACATGGTAAAAGCGGCTGTGATTGGTCCATTCCATAGCCATGTGATCAGCTATGTCCGAAGGACACAGTGATCAGACAACGCGCAGTGCAGACCCCGGGGGGCACATGGGGGGCGGGTTCTGGGTGGACATCCATGGACACCGTCCCAGAACTAGCTGACCGCATTGTAGCTGTGTTTTGTCTATAGTGCAGTCAGGAACTGGTTAAAGCCCCGTCACTATATACAATGGAAAGCTCAAAGTCCTGTTTACACGTTGCATTTGCTTTGCTTCAAAAATTCGACCCCATTCTCGGGGCTTCAAAGCGTCTTCAAACTCTCCATAGAAGTCTATGAAAAAGCTCACTTCCAGCACCTGCAGCTTTTGAGAGGCTTTTATTCAGAGTTAGCTTTGCTTTGTTTTGGAGATATTGCAGATATGGGATATCCCAGGATGCACTGGGAAACCAACAAGTGAACTGGAAAGACGTCTTCAGCAGTCACTTCCGGTTCATGTGTATATATTCTGGGAGTGTCTGGTTCAGACGTCACATCTGGTGTGCAGTGAGGAGCAGCAGGGAGGTGAGCGGGGTACGGAGTGGAGCAACTAGCACATGGCACATGTGATGTGCAAAATGGGAACGCTATAGTGGAAGGTGAGTGGGGACCGTAGAGGGAGGACTGAGCAGCAGAGGATCAGCAGAGCTGGGGGACCAGAGAAGAAGAAACTAGAAGAAGTTACACTTGGTGAGCAGTCTGGGAGCAATACAGTGGGAGGTGGGCATTGACTAGAAAGAGAAGATCAGAAAGCCAGAGGATCAGCAGAGCTGGAAGTTAGTACTGAGTGAGGGATCAGCAGAGCTGGGGGGTTAGTACTGAGTGGGGGATCAGCAGAGCTGGGGGGTTTTACTGAGTGGGGGATCAGCAGAGCTGAGGGTTACCACTGAGTGGGGGATCTGCAGAGCTGAGGGTTACCACTGAGTGGGGGATCAGCAGAGCTGAGGGTTACCACTGAGTGGGGGATCAGCAGAGCTGAGGGTTACTACTGAGGGGGGATCAGCAGAGCTGAGGGTTACTACTGAGTGGGGGATCAGCAGAGCTGAGGGTTACCACTGAGTGGGGGATCAGCAGAGCTCAGGGTTACCACTGAGTGGGGGATCAGCAGAGCTGAGGGTTACTACTGAGGGGGGATCAGCAGAGCTGAGGGTTACTACTGAGTGGGGGATCAGCAGAGCTGAGGGTTACTACTGAGTGGGGGATCAGCAGAGCTGAGGGTTACTACTGAGTGGGGGATCAGCAGAGCTGAGGGTTACTACTGAGTGGGGGATCAGCAGAGCTGAGGGTTACTACTGAGTGGGGGATCAGCAGAGCTGAGGGTTACTACTGAGGGGGGATCAGCAGAGCTGAGGGTTACTACTGAGTGGAGGATCAGCAGAGCTGGGGGTTTTTATGGAGTGGGGGATCAGTAGAGCTGAGGTTTACTAGTGAGGGGGAGATCAGCAGACCTGGGGGTTACTACTGAGTGGGGGATCAGCAGAGTTGGGGGTTGATACTGAGCAGAGGATCAGCAGAGGTGGGAGTTATTACTGAGCAGGGGATCAGCAGAGGTGGGGGTTAATACTGAGTGGGGGATCAGCAGAGCTTGAGGTTGTTACTGAGCGGAGGATCAGCAGAGCTTGGGATTATTATGGAGCAGAGGATCAGCAGAGATGGGGGTTTCTACTGAATGGGGGATCAGCAGAGCTGTGGGTTACTACTGAGCAGGGGATCAACAGAGGTAGGGTTAATACGGATTGGGGGATCAGCAGAGCTGGGGTACTACTGAGCAAGGGAACAGCAGAGCTGGTGGTTACTATTGAGTGGGGAATCAGCAGAGCTGGGGTTTAACACTGAGGGGGATCAGCAGAGCTGGGGGGTCACTACTGAGCTGGTTATCGGCAGAGCTGGAGGTTACTACTGAGTGGGAGATCAGCAGAGCTGGGGGTTACTACTGAGTGGGGGATCAGCAGAGCTGGGGGTTAATACTGAGTGGGGGATCCGCAGAGCTTGGGGTACTACTAAGCGGGGGTTCAGCAGAGCTGGAGGTTACTACTGAGCAGGAGGTCAGCAGAACTTGGGGTACTATTGAGCAAGGGAACAGAAGAGCTGGGGGTTACTACTGAGTGGGAATCAACAGAGTTCGGGGTTACTACTGAGCTGGGGATCAGCAGAGCTGGGGGTTACTACTACGTTTTTCACTTTGATGCAACTTTAGATGGGTGCAACTTTGATGCAACTTTAGATGGGTGCAACTTTGATGCAACTTTAGATGGGTGCAACTTTGATGCAACTTTGGCTGTTCACTGTTTTTCACAATTGTCCCATCGATAACATAAAAATGCAACTTTCATGCGACTTTTGAGGATTTACACTGCCGTCTATGGCGCTGAAAAACGTACCTCTAGTTGTACAATGGGATGCAACTTTTATGCGACTTTTGAGCGTTTCCATTGCAGTCTATAACACTCAAGCCGCATGCAAGTCGCATCCAAGTGGAACAGGAACCTTTTTAAAGTTGCATAGATTTGGACGGCTCCCATCGAGATACATGGACCGCGACGTGTCATGCGACTTTATTTGTCCAAAGTTGCATGACAAGTCGCACAAATATAAATGGAGCCTAAATGGGGACTGAATTGATACAGAGTTGCAATAATTTATGTCTACCTGCCCAGATTTTAGCTTTTTTTTTTTCCTATAGATTTACAAGGACCTAAATCACAGCGCAGCGTCACGCTCCCTTCCCCGACCACAAAACTGGCCACTAAGAGGTAACAGGTGCAGCAAAAAGGCCCGTCTGTTCCACCAAAATCACAGCGCGGCGTCACGCTCCCGTCCTCGCTCACAAAACAGGCCACTAAGAGGTAACAGGTGCCGCAAATGGCCCGTCTGTTCCACTTCCCAGACAGCACGGCGTCACACGCCCCTCCCCGACCACAAAACGGGCCACTAAGGGGTATCAGGTGCCGCAAATGGCCCGTCTGTTCCACTTCTCAGACAGCACGGCGTCACACGCCCCTCCCCGATCACAAAACGGGCCACTAAGAGGTACCAGCTGCCGCAAAAGGCCAATCTGTTCCACCAAAATCACAGCGTGGCATCATGCTCCTGCCCCACTCACAAAACGGGCCACCAAGAGGTACCAGGTGCCGCAAATGGCCCGTCTGTTCCACATCCCAGACAGTGCGGCGTAACGCACCTTTCCCTGATGACAAAACAGGCCACCAAGTGGTACCAGATGCCGCAAAAAGCCAGTCTGTTCCACCAAAATCACAGCGCAACATCACGCGCCCCTCCCCAATCACAAAACAGGCCACTAAGAGGTACCAGGTGCCGCAAAAGGCCCATCTGTTCCTCCAAAATCACACCAAAATCACAGCGCGGCGTCACGCTCCCGTCCCCGATCACAAAACGGACCACTAAGAGGTAACAGGTGCCGGAAAAGGCCCATCTGTTCCACCAAAATCACAGCGCGGCGTCACGCTCCCGTCCCCGATCACAAAACGGACCACTAAGAGGTAACAGGTGCCGGAAAAGGCCCGTCTGTTCCACTTCCCAGACAGCGCGGCGTCACACGCCCCTCCCCAATCACAAAACGGGCCACTAAGGGGTATCAGGTGGCGCAAAAGGCTCGTCTGTTCCACTTCCCAGACAGCGCGGCGTCACGCTCCTGTCCCTGCTCACAAAACGGGCCACTAAAAGGTAACAGGTGCCACAAAGGCCCGTCTGTTCCACCAAAATCACAGCACGGCGTCACGCTCCCGTCCCCCATCACAAAAGAGGCCACTAAGAGGTAACAGGTGCCGCAAAAGGCCCGTCTGTTCCACGTCCCGCCCGTCCGGGCGTCTGCTCCTTTGGGAAGGAAAGAAAAAAAAAATGAATTTCTGAACAGGTCTCTGAGAACGACTCCGAAAAGCTGACCTGTCCTGTCATTGGGGAGATTACGGCGGCCGGAGAAATCTTTATGTGGAAAAACAGACAGGGTGTAACGAGGAACCTCAGCGCTGTGACATCACAATCAGGAGGAAGACAATGATTAACAGGAGGAGGAAGCTACACCCATCCTCGGAACACCCCGAAACCACGATACTGCTGGGCTTCTCACACCAGGCTGGAAGGATGATAGCGCTCCCTGCGACACCGTCCGCTGACGAGGATAAAGCTGGACTCCAGGAACACGGCTCCATACATCCATCCATACAACTCCATAGAAGGGAGATGGTTCTACTAGTATTTGTATGCCTATCCATCCAGTCCTCAGATTTACACAGCTCCGCCAGACCTCAAAGCATACGAACTAGGGATGCACCGATACCGATGCCAAGTATCTTCACAATTACTCATGAAAATATTCCCGATACCTGAAACCGATACTTACAAAATGTACGGACGCAGATTGCACCGCAAAGCACAGCACGCGATATGAACAGGAATGAGATTTCTATCCAGATCGCATGCAGTTTCTCCGCTGATCCTGGGGGAACCCGGGGCTGTCATAAGGGGAACCTTCCTGCACCAAACCCATGAAGGAAAAGCCACGGATATGAAAGTTCAGTGGCTTTCTCTATTCTCAGTGCAGAGATGACAGTATGGACCAGGGGCGGACTGACCATTTGGAAACTCGAGGGCCCGGGGTCAGTAGGGGGCCCCATGAGATGCCCCTGGTACCTTTTTCATAGGCTTTTTTGAGTTTGGGCAAGGACACAGGGGCCCCATGATCCCCTACTGCCCGGGGGCCCCATGAGTTGTCAGTCCGCCCCTGCATGCCGCCCTATAGCAGAAATACAGCTACAGGGCGGCACGGGTGCGCAAAACCACACATATATATATATATATATATATATATACATACACGCCCTACCCGCGCCGCCATTTGCGGCCTCGTCTGTCAATCACTGGGCCAGCCGGATTCCCCGGGGGCCCCATGAGTTGTCAGTCCGCCCCTGGTATGGACTAGATGGCTTTTGATTGGCCAGCCTTGCCAACATTTTTCAATGTTTACATATACTGCGCTTTTTATGTGCGGTTCACTATATCCGCTCTCCCCGGACCCCGCATTCATTATATCCGCTCTCCCCGGACCCCGTATTCATTATATCCGCTCTCCCCGGACCCTGCATTCACTATATCCGCTCTCCCCGGACCTCGCATTCACTATATCCGCTCTCCCCAGGTCCTGCATTCACTATATCCGCTCTCCCCGGACCCCGCATTCACTATATCCGCTCTCCCCGGACCTCGCATTCACTATATCCGCTCTCCCCGGACCCTGCATTCACTATATCCGCTCTCCCCGGATCCTGTATTCACTATATCCGCTCTCCCCAGACCCCGCATTCACTATATCCGCTCTCCCCGGACCCGGCATTCACTATATATGGTCTCCCTGGACCCGGCATTCACTATATATGGTCTCCCCGGACCCGGCATTCACTATATATGGTCTCCCTGGACCCGGCATTCACTATATCTGGTCTCCCCGGACCCTGCATTCACTATATCCGCTCTCTCCGGACCCCGCATTCACTATATCCGCTCTCCCCGGACCCCGCATTCACTATATCCGCTCTCCCCGGACCCCGCATTCACTATATCCGCTCTCCCCGGACCCCGCATTCACTATATCCGCTCTCCCCGGACCCCGCATTCACTATACCCGCTCTCCCCGGACCCTGCATTCACTATATCCGCTCTCCCCGGACCCTGCATTCACTATATCCACTCTCCCGGACCCCGCATTCACTATATCCGCTCTCCCCGGACCCCGCATTCACTATATCCGCTCTCCCCGGACCCCGCATTCACTATATCCGCTCTCCCCGGACCCCGCATTCACTATATCCGCTCTCCCCGGAGTCTGGGGGGCGCTTTAAACACTTTTTGTTATTTATTTATTTATCTTATATATATTAAAAAAAATATATATATATCGGACTCCGATCCATTATGCTCAATCCGCAGATCCGATCCATCCTGCGGGAATCATCGGCTTGCTTTACACCTTACCTTTTCGTGGAGTGGGTCCAGTGTCAGCCCGTGCGCTCGGTGTCACCCGGTGCGGCGCGGCACCCCCTGCACCTGCCTAGGGACGCCACTGCTTCTGGAGTCATTAGTCGCAGGTGGGATTGGGGAGCGAATGTTCCCCGAGTTCCTACTGCTCTTGCTCTCACTGGGCCAGCAATTTCCTGCGATCCCAGGCTCCCCTGGGGGAACAGTAGAGCCTGGAAACCATTGTGGGTCTCACTGGCGGGGGAACGCTTTGAGAGCCCCATAAAAGTGATCGGGAGGCTATAGAGCCAACTGGATCATTTTTATCGGAAAGTGCTTTGCTGACTCCTAAAGACGACACCAAGCTCCTCACAACTGCATAGCAGCCCTGTGCTCAATGTAACCACTTTTCTACCTTGCCTTTGTAAACGTACCTTGGTAGATGAGTGATCATTGATCATATTGATATTAATTATGATATTGATCATATCAAGTAATTATTGATCATACTGAGGTACCATAAAAGGGCTGCTTTCGTTAAAATCCTGTAAATCTCCCCAATGGAGCCCTGAGTAGCAATAAAAGCCTGACAGGGGTTCTAACCCTTCCCCCAACCTATCCAAAACGAAAAAGAAACATTTTGGACATACACTTTAAAAGATCTTTTTTTTCCTAGACCCCTCCGCCAGCTGAATAAGCCCTTATCGCTCACAATAACCCCCACCACCACCACCACCACCACCCTCATTGTATTTGGTGTGTCTAGAAAGCTGCATCTTCACCCCCCTCATAAGTACACAGACAAACACAACTGACAAAGCCCATAGACTGGAGAGCGGATCTACTCGCCGCGCTGAATTTGCCAAGTGGATTAATGGCTGGCGAAGCTACCAGACTGCGTGTAGCCTATTCACTCCCTCGCCGTTCCCACTACACTCTGCAAACTGTCTGATTCCTCCTTTTAATGACATGCAGAGATTAGGGAAACTCATTAGGAGGCCTGAAATATTAACCTGTCCTCTGCCCCAGACCAATATTCTTTAGCCATCGACATTCCTGGCGGTCACCATGGGTAGGCTCGGCTGTTCATCTGCAGGAAGAAGAGTTGGGAATGATCTGCAATTGAAGGGATAAACCCAAAGCTGATATTTAAGTTATTTTGGTAAACAGCCAACCACCTAATGCAGCCTTTCTCAACCAGGGTTCCGTAACCAGGGTTCCGTGACCAGGGTTCCATAACCAGGGTTCCATGGTACACTAGGGTTCCACCAGAGGTATATAGGGGTTTCTTGAGCAAACAGCAACTTCTGCATCTAAGAGGAGTAACCACTGACAACAATGATCTTTGTAGCTATTGGTAAGGGGGGATTCTTTTCAATGACTTCAAATGTGAGGAACCTTCTTCCCAGTAACCATCACACTAAGGTACTAAGCCTAGGAGCTTACCAGCTTGAAAAGCTGCAGTTTCTGAAGGCTTTGCTGCTTACTTGGATTGATGTCCACTAGGGTCCCAGCTGTGGCAGGGCTGAGGGACCTACATCTGGAACTACAGAGACATCCCCTGCTGTAGGGATAGCCTTAGCCACTAAGCCTAGGAGCTTCACCAGCTTGACAAGCTGCCGTTTCTGAAAGCTTTGCTGCTTACCTGGATTGATGTCCATTGGGGTCCCAGCTGTGGAAGAACTGAGGGATCTACACCTGCAACTATAGAAACATCCCCTGCTGTGGGGATAGCCTTAGCCACTAAAAGCCTAGGAGCTTCACCAGCTTGAGAAGCTGCAGTTTTGGAAGGCTTTGTTGCTTACGTGGATTGATGTCCACTAAGGTCCCAGCTGTGGCAGAGCTGAGGGACCTACATCTGCAACTAAAGTGATGCTACAGAGACATCTTCTGCTCTGGGGATAGCCTTAGCCACTAAGCCTTGGAGCTTCACCAGCTTGAAAAGCTGCAGTTTCTGAAGGCTTTGCTGCTTACTTGGATTGATGTCCACTAGGGTCCCAGCCAGGGGCGGACTGACCATTTGAGCACTCGGGCACTGCCCAAGGTCCCAGGGTCAGTAAGGGGCCCCATGAAATGCCCCTGGTACCGTTTTATAGGCTTTTGTGAGTGTGGGCAAGGACACAGGGGCATCATGATCCCATATTGACCGGGTGCCCCATGAGTTGTCAGTCCGCCCCTGGTCCCAGCTGAGGCAGAGCTGAGGGACCTACATCTGCAACTAAAGTGATGCTACAGAGACATCCTCTGCTCTGGGGATAGCCTTAGCCAATAAGCCTAGGAGCTTCAGCAGCTTGAAAAGCTGCAGTTTCTGAAGGCTTTTCTGCTTGCCTGGATTGATGTCCATTAGGGTACCAGATGTGGCAGAGCTGGGGAACCTACATCTGCAACTACAGAGACATCCTCTGCTGTGGGGATAGCCTTAGCCACTAAGCCTAGGAGCTTCACCAGCTTGAGAAGCTGCAGTTTCTGAAGGCTTTGCTGCTTACTTGGATTGATGTCCACTAGGGTCCCAGCTGTGGCAGAGCTGAGGGACCTACATCTGCAACTAAAGTGATGCTACATAGACATCCTCTGCTCTGGGGATAGCCTTAGCCACTAAGCCTAGGAGCTTCACCAGCTTGAAAAGCTGCAGTTTCTGAAGGCTTAGCTTCTTACCTGGATTGATGTCCATTAGGGTCCCAGCCAGGGGCGGACTGACCATTCAAGCACTCGGGCACTGCCCAAGGTCCCAGGGTCAGTAGGGGGCCCCATGAAATGCCCCTGGTACCGTTTGTAAAGGCTTTTTTGAGTGTGGGCAAGGACACAGGGGCCCCATGATGCCCTATTGCCCGGGGGACCCATGAGTTGTCAGTCCGCCCCTGGTCCCAGCTGAGGCAGAGCTGAGGGACCTACATCTGCAACTAAAGTGATGCTACAGAGACATCCTCTGCTGTGGGGATAGCCTTAGCCACTAAGCCTAGGAGCTTCACCAGCTTAAAAAGCTGCAGTTTCTGAAGGCTTTGCTGCTTACCTGGATTGATGTCCATTAGGGTCCCAGCTGAGGCAGAGCTGAGGGACCTACACCTGCAACTACAGAGACACTACAGAAATATCCCCTGCTGTGGGGATAGCCTTAGCCACTAGGCCTAGGAGCTTCACCAGCTTGAGAAGCTGAAGTTTTGGAAGGCTTTGCTGCTTACCTGGATTGATGTCCACTAGGGTCCCAGCTGTGGCAGAGCTGAGGGACCTACATCTGCAACTAAAGTGACACTACACAGACATCCTCTGCTGTGGGGATAGCCTTAGCCCCTAAGCCTAGGAGCTTCACCAGCTTGAAGAGCTGCAGTTTCTGAAGGGTTTGCTGCTTACCTTGATTGATGTCCACTAGAGTCCCTGCTGTGGCAGAGCTGAGGGATCTACACTTGCAACTACAGAGACATCCCCTGGTGTGAGGAGGAACCTTCTTCCCGCTAACCACCACACTGATGTAGTGTAGGCTGTAAATATACTATTTATCAGGGGTTCCCTGAGCCTGGAAAGTTATTTCAGGGGTTCCTCCATGTTAAAAAGTTTGAGAAAGGCTGACCTAATGGTTTCTTGCGCACCCCAGTGCTACTTAGTTACATAGTTGGTCTGGCTGAAAAAAGACAAAATTCCATCCAGTTCAACCATTAAAAAAAAAGTTATAATCCTACACCCACAGTTGATCCAGAGAAAGGAAAAAAAAAAACATCAAAGCATGAACAAATTTGCTCCTGCAGGGAAAAAAAATCCCTCCTGATCCCCCGAGAGGCAATCGGATATTCCCTGGATCAACTTTCCCTATAAACAGTGGCATCCCGAGGCAGGTGCTGGGGGGTGCGCGCCGCACCGGGTGACACCTACCGCATGGGGTGACACCGGACCCACGCCACGAAAAGGTAAATTGTAAAGCAAGCCGACGATCCCCGCAGGATGGATCAGATCATCGGCTTTCTTTTGGTGGAGCGGGTCCAGGGTCACCCCCGTATAGGTTGCATGCCGACGATCTCCGCAGGATGAATCGGATCTGCGGATTGGGGAGCATAATGGATCGGACTCCGATCCATTATGCTCAATCCACAGATCCGAACCATCCTGCGGTGATCGTTGGCATGCAACCTATACGGGGTGACACCAGACCCCATCCAAGAAAAGGTAAGTTGTAAAGAAATCCGACGATCCCGGCAGAATGGATCGGATCTGCGGATTGGGGAGGATAATGGATTGGAGTCCGATCCATTATGCTCAATCCGCAGGGCATTTATTTGGAAATGCTTGGAATATTTTTTAGCTGAATCAGCCCTGGTTCACACTGAAAGCGACTTTGTAATCGTGCTGCTTCACTTGACTTGATTAGCACCTCCAATTTCACTGTGGCTTGCGACTTAATTTAATAAAAGTCAATGTAAGTCGCTTTGCGCGTGCCCGCAGGGCCACTCTGTGGCGAGATCTGTCACCGGCCGTGTACCAGATCTGAGTACCGGCCCTGTTGCCAGTACCATGTGACCTGCGGTGACCAATCACAGCGGTCGACATGACAGTTGTATACAATGGATGGCTTCATTCATGCCATCCATTGTATACAACTGTGTCTAGCTGTGAATGGTCACAGCGATCACATGCACAGGCTGGGCCAATCACAGCCCATCTGTATCATGTGATTAGCCTTGGCCAATCACAGCTAAGCACAGCAAAAACAAACCTGAATGAATCGATTTCATTCAGTTAAATACTTGCTAATAGCACAGAAATTCTTTGCTATAAGCAATCAACTTGTGTAAAAAAAAAAAAAATACTGATCACTTCCCCAAAGTAGTACAATGTTACTATGGTAACAGTATACTACTTTGGTCATAGGGTAATATGAAAAAAAAATCTTAACAAAAAGAGAAGAAAATGTAATTAAAAATAAAAAATAAATAAATAAAAAAAATTGAAAAAAAGTATAATTTTTTTTTCATACTGTTACTAGTCAGTGTCCCTATTCACCCCCACACCAGTTATGTGAAGATGCTGTACTGCACTGGTGACATTATGTAAAAAAAAAGTTGTGAAAATAATTTTTTTAATTTCTTCATTTTCTGAAAAATGATGACAAAAAAATGACAACTTCAAAAAACTCGCCATGCCTCTTATGAAGTACGTCGGATGTCTACTTTGCAAAAAGGGGTCATTTGGGGGATATCTGTACTGTCCTGACATTTGGGGGATATCTGTACTATTCTGACATTTGGGGGATATCTGTACTGTCCTGACATTTGGGGGATATCTGTCCTGTCCTGACATTTGGGGGATATCTGTACTGTCCTGACATTTGTGGGATATCTGTACCGTTCTGACATTTGGGGGATATCTGTACCGTTCTGACATTTGGGGGATATCTGTCCTGTCCTGACATTTGAAGGATATCTGTACCGTCCTGACATTTGGGGGATATCTGTACTGTTCTGACATTTGGGGGATATCTGTACTGTCCTGACATTTGGGGGATATCTGTACTGTTCTGACATTTGGGGGATATCTGTACTGTCCTGACATTTGGGGGATATCTGTACTGTTCTGACCTTTGGGAGATATCTGTACTGTTCTGACCTTTGGGGGATATCTGTACTGTCCTGACATTTGGGGGATATCTGTACTGTCCTGACATTTGGGGGGATATCTGTACCGTCCTGACATTTGGGGGGATATCTGTACCGTTCTGACGTTTGGGGGATATCTGTCCTGTCCTGACATTTGAAGGATATCTGTACCGTCCTGACATTTGGGGGATATCTGTACTGTTCTGACCTTTGGGAGATATCTGTACTGTCCTGACATTTGGGGGATATCTGTACTGTCCTGACATTTGGAGGATATCTGTACTGTCCTGACATGTGGGGGATATCTGTACTGTCCTGACATTTGGGGGGATATCTGTACTGTTCTGACATTTGGGGGATATCTGTACTGTCCTGACATTTGGGGGGATATCTGTACTGTTCTGACATTTGGGGGATATCTGTACTGTCCTGACATTTGGGGGGATATCTGTACTGTCCTGACATTTGGGGGATATCTGTACTGTCCTGACATTTGGGGGGATATCTGTACTGTTCTGACCTTTGGGAGATATCTGTACTGTCCTGACATTTGGAGGATATCTGTACTGTTCTGACATTTGGGAGATATCTGTACTGTCCTGACATTTGGAGGATATCTGTACTGTTCTGACATTTGGGAGATATCTGTACTGTCCTGACATTTGGGGGGATATCTGTACTGTTCTGACATTTGGGGGATATCTGTACTGTCCTGACATTTGGGGGGATATCTGTACTGTCCTGACATTTGGGGGATATCTGTACTGTTCTGACCTTTGGGAGATATCTGTACTGTCCTGACATTTGGGGGATATCTGTACTGTTCGGACATTTGGGAGATATCTGTACTGTCCTGACATTTGGGGGGATATCTGTACTGTCCTGACATTTGGGGGATATCTGTACTGTCCTGACATTTGGGAGATATCTGTTATTCTGAAAAATGATGACAAAAAAATGACAACTTCAAAAAACTCGCCATGCTTCTTATGAAGTACGTCGGATGTCTACTTTGCAAAAAGGGGTCATCTGGTGGATATCTGTACTGTTCTGACATTTGGGGGATATCTGTACTGTTCTGACATTTGGGGGATATCTGTACTGTCCTGGCATTTGGAGGAGATCTGTACTATTCTGGCATTTGGGGGATATCTGTACTGTCCTGACATTTGGGGGATATCTGTACTGTCCTGACATTTGGGGATATCTGTACTGTTCTGACATTTGGGGGATATCTGTACTGTCCTGACATTTGGGGGATATCTGTACTGTTCTGACATTTGGGAGATATCTGTACTGTCCTGACATTTGGGAGATATCTGTACTGTCCTGACATTTGGGAGATATCTGTTATTCTGAAAAATGATGACAAAAAAATGACAACTTCAAAAAACTCGCCATGCTTCTTATGAAGTACGTCGGATGTCTACTTTGCAAAAAGGGGTCATTTGGTGGATATCTGTACTGTTCTGACATTTGGGGGATATCTGTACTGTTCTGACATTTGGGGGATATCTGTACTGTCCTGGCATTTGGAGGAGATCTGTACTATTCTGACATTTGGGGGATATCTGTACTGTCCTGACATTTGGGGGATATCTGTACTGTCCTGACATTTGGGGATATCTGTACTGTTCTGACATTTGGGGGATATCTGTACTGTCCTGACATTTGGGGGATATCTGTACTGTCCTGACATTTGGGGGATATCTGTACTGTCCTGACATTTGGGGGATATCTGTACTGTTCTGACATTTGGGAGATATCTGTACTGTCCTGACATTTGGGAGATATCTGTACTGTCCTGACATTTGGGAGATATCTGTTATTCTGAAAAATGATGACAAAAAAATGACAACTTCAAAAAACTCGCCATGCCTCTTATGAAGTACGTCGGATGTCTACTTTGCAAAAAGGGGTCATTTGGGGGATATCTGTACTGTTCTGACATTTGGGGGATATCTGTACTGTTCTGACATTTGGGGGATATCTGTACTGTCCTGACATTTGGGGGACATCTGTACTGTTCTGACATTTGGGGGATATCTGTACTGTCCTGACATTTGGAGGAGATCTGTACTATTCTGACATTTGGGGGATATCTGTACTGTCCTGACATTTGGGGGATATCTGTACTGTCCTGACATTTGGGGATATCTGTACCGTTCTGACATTTGGGGGATATCTGTACTGTCCTGACATTTGGGGGATATCTGTACCGTCCTGACATTTGGGGGATATCTGTACCGTCCTGACATTTGGGGGATATCTGTACTGTCCTGACATTTGGGGGATATCTGTACTGTCCTGACATTTGGGGGATATCTGTACTGTCCTGACATTTGGGGGATATCTGTACTGTTCTGACATTTGGGGCATATCTGTACTGCCCTGACATTTGGGGGATATCTGTACTCTCCTGATATTTGGGGGATATCTGTACTGTTCTGACATTTGGGGGATATCTGTACTGCCCTGACATTTGGGGGATATCTGTAGTGTCCTGACATTTAGGGGATATCTGTAGTGTTCTGACATTTGGGGGATATCTGTAGTGTTCTGACATTTGGGGGATATCTGTACTGTCCTGACATTTGGGGGGATATCTGTACCGTCCTGACATTTGGGGGGATATCTGTACCGTTCTGACATTTGGGGGATATCTGTACCGTCCTGACATTTGGGGGATAGCTGTAGTGTTCTGACATTTGGGGGGATAGCTGTAGTGTCCTGACATTTGAGGGATATCTGTAGTGTCCTGATATTTGGGGGATATCTGTACTGTCCTGACATTTGGGGGATATCTGTACTGTCCTGACATTTGGGGGATATCTGTCCTGTCCTGACATTTGGGGGATATCTGTATTGTTCTGACATTTGGGGGGATATCTGTCCTGTTCTGACATTTGGGGGATATCTGTCCTGTTCTGACATTTGGGGGATATCTGTACTCTTCTGACATTTGGGGGATATCTGTACTGTTCTGACATTTGGGGGGTATCTGTCCTGTTCTGACATTTGGGGGATATCTGTACTGTCCTGACATTTGGGGGATATCTGTACTGTTCTGACATTTGGGGGATATCTGTACTGTCCTGACATTTGGGGGATATCTGTACTGTCCTGACATTTGCGGGATATCTGTACTGTCCTGACATTTGGGGGATATCTGTCCTGTTCTGACATTTGGGGGGTATCTGTCCTGTTCTGACATTTGGGGGATATCTGTACTGTCCTGACATTTGGGGGATATCTGTACTGTTCTGACATTTGGGGGATATCTGTACTGTTCTGACATTTGGGGGATATCTGTACTGTCCTGACATTTTTGGGCCTCAAGAAATTAGATTGGCCATCAGTACTTCAGGATTGATCAATTTTCAGATATATCCCATAGTTTGTGAACTCTGTAACTTTCCTACAAACTAAATAGTAAACACTGATTTGGGTTATTTTCACCAAAAGACATGTAGCAGAATACATCTCGGCCTAAATTTATGAAGAACAATTATTTATTTGCAAACTTTTATAACAAAAACAAAGAAACTTTTTTTCAAATTTTTTTTTTTAATTTAGTAAAAAATAAAAACCCCATCTGTGATTAAATACCACCAAAAGAAAGCTCTAGTTGTGTGAACAAAATGATAACATTTTAGTTTGGATACAGTGTTGCATGACAGCGCAATTGTCATTCAAAGTGTGAGAGCGCTGAAACCTGAAAATTGGCCTGGGCAGGAAGGGGGTAAAAGTGCCCGGTATGGAAGGGGTTAAAGTTAATTTGGGCTTATACGTTACATTTGGAAATGAAGTAGGAATGGGTCTTACATTGTGCATATGGCTCAGGCGGTATAGGTCCTACATAAGCATTAGAGAAAAGATTACAATAAATTTTACAAATCGTTGCACCCACCAATACGATCATTTTGGAACCAACGAGGGGGGAGGAGGATTATGGAAATTAGGGTTAAAGGTGGAATTTTTTTTTCCTTTTCCCGATTGATGGGAAAATGTTTTACCGTAAAAGTGAAGATATCTTAGATTTCAGCTATTGCTATTATCCGGGTTGGTGGGCCAGGTGTTCATGTGACCTGCAGCTTGATTAATACAAATAATATATAATAATGGCGTATTTTGCTTCTGATTAGAGCCGGGATTGGCTGACAGCTGACACCTCGTTTTTCTGGGGGTCTTCATTTTTTAGCAAATGATAGGACGAAGGTCAGAGAGGTTAAATGGTGTAATGGGAATGAAAAACAGCTCAATACGTGATTACAGCTTTCGCTTTGAAAATATGCCGGAGAATGCGGCCTTTTCATGTTATTGTAGGTTAAGACCTGCTCCCCTTTGCTGATGAGGAGGAAATTTGGATCAACGCGGGCCACAAATCAAATAATTTTACGTGGTTCTAGATGAGTGGAGACAAAAATATATTTTTTTTTTAATTCACAAAAATTATATAAAAAATGTTAAATATATTTGTGCGTCTAAATAATGCCTAATGAAGAATTAAGACCCAACTTTTGGTGAATTGTGGTGCCCTAGGAGATGTACAATTAAAGCAGAATGCAAGTAAAAAATAAACAATAAAAAAACTCCAGAAAATTGTATCAAATACTTATTGTAATTGTTCTTTGTTGGCGCCAATCTACAACAGCCTACTAACACATGTATGCTGCCATGTTAGTGCCAGGAAAACTGAAAATTGTATCAAATACCTACCGCAATTTTCCTTTCTTGGCGCCAATCCATAGCAGTATGCTTCCACGTGTATGCTGCTATGTTAGTTCCAGGAAAACTGAAAATTGTATCAAATACTTACCTTAATTTTTCTTTTCCTAGCACCAAAAGAAAATTGTATCAAATACTTACCTTAATTTTTCTTTTCCTAGCGCCAAAAGAAAATTGTATCAAATACTTACCTTAATTTTCCTTTTCCTGGAGCAAAAAGAAAATGGTATCAAATACTCACCTTAATTTATCTTTTCTTGGCGCCAAAAGAAGATTGTATCAAATACTTACCTTAATTTTCCTTTTCCTGGAGCAAAAAGAAAATTGTATCAAATACTCACCTTAATTTTCCTTTTCTATCCACCAATCCACAACAGCCTACTACCACAAGTATGCTTCTATGTTTGCACCAGAAAATTGAAGATTGCATCAAATACCTACCGTAATTTTCCTTTCTTGGCGCCAATCTATAGCAGTATGCTTCCACATGTATGCTGCCATGTTAGTGTCAGGAAAACTGAAAATTGAATCAAATACTTACTTTAATTTTCCTTTTACTGGCACCAAAAGAAAATTGTATCGAATATTTACCTTAATTTTCCTTTTCCTGGCGCCAAAAAGAAAATTGTATCAAATACTTACCTTAATTTTTCTTTTCCTGGCGCTAAAATAAAATTGTATCAAATACTCACCTTAATTTTCCTTTTCCTGGCGCCAAAAGAAAATTGTATCAAATACTTACCTTAATTTTCCTTTTCTATCCACCAATCCACAACAGCCTACTACCACAAGTATGCTTTTATATTTGCGCCAGGAAAACTGAAGATTGTATCAAATACCTACCGTAATTTTCCTTTCTTGGCGCCAATCTATAGCAGTATGCTTCCACATGTATGCTGCCATGTTAGTGTCAGGAAAACTGAAAATTGTATCAAATACTTACTTTAATTTTCCTTTTCCTGGCACCAAAAGAAAATTGTATCAAATATTTACCTTAATTTTCCTTTTCCTGGCGCCAAAAAGAAAATTGTATCAAATATTTACCTTAATTTTCCTTTTCCTGGCGCCAAAATAAAATTGTATCAAATACTTACCTTAATTTTCCTTTTCCTGGAGCCAAAAAAAGATTGTATCAAATACTTGCCTTAATTTTCCTTTTCCTGGCGCCAAAAGAAAATCGTATCAAATACTCACCTTAATTTTCCCTTTCCTAGCGCCAAAAGAAAATTGTATTGAATACTTACCTTAATTTTCCTTTTCTATCCACCAATCCACAGCAGCCTACTACAACAGGTATGCTTCTGTGTTAGTGCCAGGAAAACTGAAGATTGTATCAAATACTTACCATAATTTTCACCAATCCATAGCAGCATGCTTCCACATGTATCAAATCAAATACCTACCATCATTTTCCTTTCTTGGCACCAATCCATAGCAGCATGCTTCCACATGTATGCTGCCATGTTAGTGCTGGGAAAACTGGAAATTGTACAAATACTTACCTTAATTTTCCTTTTCATGGCGCCAAAAGAAAATTGTATCAAATACTTACCTTAATTTTCCTTTTCTAACCGCCAATCCACAGCAGCCTACTACCACATGTATGCTGCCTTGTTAGTGCCAGGAAAACTGAAAATTGTATCAAATACTTACCTTAATTTTCCTGTTCATGGCGCCAACAGAAAATTGTATTAAATACTTACCTTAATTTTCCTTTTCTAGCCACCAATTCACAGCAGCCTACTACCACATGTATGCTGCCATGTTAGTGCCAGGAAAACTGAAAATGATATCAGTAGTTACAGATTTTTTTCCTTTACTGGTGACAATCCATGGCAGCATGCATATGGCAGCATGCTGCCATGGATTGGCGCTAGGAAAGTCCATTAAAGAGTGAAGTGCAATTTTCACCTTCGATCCAAAGCAATCCCCCACAGTACTTCTAATACAGGATGTCCTCATTCTTCTGGGATGAAGGAAAGGAAAGCATCATTTAACCCACCTTCTCTGAGCCCAGGTTGCAATGGACCCGTTCTCCAGCCTGTGACCAAACAGAGAAGCAACACAGAGATGAGCTCTCTGTTGAACAGAAGGACTTCAAGAAGCTGATAACAGCTCAAATTAGGGTCCTTACATTTAATGATGTATTAAGGTATATGGAGCTGTAATAATTTGTGTCTTTTGTTTCTGCCTGGAGTTTAGATAAAAATCAGTTCTGAGCGCAGAATTACCTCCTGCTATCAGCTGATAATTGCATCAATTCCTTTCTTTCGCCAAATGTCTTCAGTCTTCACCTGACATGGTTCAATCCACTTCTCGTAAGTGTTGAGCTGTCAGGAAAACCTTGTTTGTGTTCTTGCCCTAAGAACTGTACATGCGCACCAAATGGTCTGCAGGCATGGAATTAGGGCCACGCACATGAGCATGCATGTTGATTGAACTTATGGCCCCAGGTGGACTATTTTAAAGCACTGTAAGGTTCAAGATCATGGAAGTAGTCATCAGCTCCTGTAAGCCTTGGCCAAATACTGCTCATTCCTATATTATATACAGTTTGCCTTCCATGCCTGGTCTTGATCCCTTTGATCCCCCTCTTGATCTTGATCCCCCTCATGTGATGCTGACCTCAGCCTGGCTCTGGTTTATGTACTTGTCTTCCGAATCTGTACCTCCTATGTCCAACTGCTGCCAAATTCTCCCTGTCTGACCACATTCCTGACTTCTGCTTGTGCAAGCTCTGTGACAACATTCAGCATAAGTTCCTGCTCTTCAGCTTCAGGTTCACCACGAGATCCAGTTTTTCTGCTGACCAGGACTACTTACAGGCACCCATGCCACTTCCTGTCCTACTCTCTCATCAGTTCAGCTTTTTCCAGGTACGTGAAAAGAACGTTTTGGTGTGAGGGCAGGTCTGTGATGCCCTGCACTTATTAGAGATGGGTTGAACCACGCTGGTCAAAAACTGAGGACATCTAGTGATGGAATGGAATTCCTTTCCATCATTAGCTGTCCTCGGTCTTTGGTCTTCACCCAGTATGATTTAACCCACTTCTCATATACAGCACTCTGCATTCAGAGTACAATGTTAGAGAGAGTGGCATAAACATGTTCAAGTCAGTGCTGCATGATGGAGAACCGATGAAGCCAACATGAAAGGAGCGAATGCCAACATTTCCTTCTGAAGACAGAGCGGGGACACCGGAAATCATTGAAGTATATCTGTGTTTGTGTTTCATTCATCCTTGGTCATGAGGTTTCAGGCATGTGCCAGTCACATATTTGGAAGGACTACATCTAATTATGGGAGGCCTTAGGAAAATTTGCTGTGCTGGTTACATTACTATTCTTTTTGACTCCCCTGTAATCAGTGGATTAGTTGTTTTTGATTGCTTTTGGTTGCTCTGGATTGATTGCTCTGCCCTGCATTCCAGAGGCTTCTGGAACATGGAGGATTGAGCAAGGCAAAGAGGCAACTTTAATATTTTTTGAGTTTCAACCAATCCCTGGGGAGGTGTGCCTGGCAATTGGCTGGAGATGTATATAAATAGCCTGAGTTTCAGAATTGGAGGGAATCCACTCGTCTTGGTGGGGGGTGTCTACCCCCATCTGTGATAGCTCTTCTGATTCCAGTTAATATTCATCGAGGCCCCAGCTGTAGCATAGCTGGGGGACCTACTCCTAAAGACCCATCTTTGTGAAGCTAATCAGGGGAACCCTCACCTAAGTACCCAGTCTGGAGCGCTCCTTGAAGAGTGCCCAGGTGAAGTTAGAAGGGGTCTGACTGTCCTGTGACATTGTGAGAATCAACCTCTCCCTACTGGAAGGAGGCAACCTGTGGTCCTGTGACATTGTGAGCATCAACCTCTCATTACTGGAAGGAGGCAACCTGTGGTCCTGTGACATTGTGAGCATCAACCTCTCCCTACTAGAAGGAGGCAACCTGTGGTCTTGTGACATTGCGAGCATCAACCTCTCCCTACTGGAAGAAGGCAACCTGTGGTCCTGGAGCATTGTGAGCATCAACCTCTCCCTACTGGAAGGAGGCAACCTGTGGTCCTGTGACATTGTGAGCATCAACCTCTCCCTACTGGAAGGAGGCAACCCGTGGTCCTGTGACATTGTGAGCATCAACCTCTCCCTACTGGAAGGAGGCAACCCGTGGTCCTGTGACATTGTGAGCATCAGCGTCTCCCTACTGGAAGGAGGAAACCTGTGGTCCTGTGACATTGTGAGCATCAACCTCTCCCTACTGGAAGGAGGAAACCTGTGGTCCTGTGACATTGTGAGCATCAACCTCTCCCTACTGGAATGAGGCAACCTGTGGTCCTGTGACATTGTGAGCATCAACCTCTCCCTACTGGAAGGAGGAAACCTGTGGTCCTGTGACATTGTGAGCATCAACCTCTCCCTACTGGAATGAGGCAACCCGTGGTCCTGTGACATTGTGAGCATCAACCTCTCCCTACTGGAAGGAGGCAACCTGTGGTCCTGTGACATTGCGAGCATCAACCTCTCCCTACTGGAAGGAGGCAACCTGTGGTCTTGTGACATTGCGAGCATCAACCTCTCCCTACTGGAAGAAGGCAACCTGTGGTCCTGTGACATTGCGAGCATCAACTTCTCCCTACTGGAAGGAGGCAACCTGTGGTCCTGTGACACTGTGAGCATCAACCTCTCCCTACTGGAAGAAGGCAACCTGTGGTCCTGTGACACTGTGAGCATCAACCTCTCCCTACTGGAAGGAGGCAACCTGTGGTCCTGTGACATTTTGAGTACTGGCCTGAGCTCAGGGTTCTTGTGAGTGTGAGCTATTTTCTTTGGGTGGAGGAGCCAGTAGTGTTCTGGACTGGGATTTGCACCTGCATAGAGACTTAGCAATGTGAAATGTCCTCCTTCAAATATTCCGTAAATCTGGAGTATCCCATATCACCCAACACACCATCCAAGTTCTCAGCAAATAAAAGTCCCTTAACTGAGCCAGAGTGATAGAACTGTTGCTGTGGGCCTGGCAGAGGGAGCCTGACAGCAGGTCCTGGCCAATGTTTCATGGCCGGAACCTCCTGATTGGCTGTGTCCAATCGCAGCCCAGAGCCATGTGTTGACAATCAACAGAGGGCTCTGTACAGAGGGAACGGTCTCTCTGTTTCTTATCCCTGCAAAGCAGAGATGAAAAACAAAGAGATCTATTTGTAAAAGCAGCACATAATACGCACATTACATATTGTTAGGCATACATTTAACCCCTTGATCGCCCTAGATGTCAGGTCCTTCTGAGCCAGTGTATAGTGCATAGTATTATCAACGATCACTGTATTAGTGTTGCTGGTGATGTCAGTTAGTGTCAGATTGCCCACAGCACTATCACAGTCCCATTATAAGTCACTGATCACCGCCCTTAGTAGTATAAAAATAAATAAAAGATCATATACAGTGTGTATATATATGTATATATACACAATATACAGTGCTTTGAAAAAGTATTTATACCCGTTGAAGTTTTCAACATTTTGTCATGTTACAGCCAAAAATGTAAATGTGATTTATTGGGATTTTATGTGATAGACCAACACAAAGTGGCACAGAATTGTGAAGTGGAAGGAAAATGCTAAATGATTTTCAAATTGTTTTACAAATAAATATCCAAAAAGTGTGGCGTGCATTTGTACTCAGCCCCCTTTACTCTGATACCCCTAACTAAAATCTTGTGGAACCAATTGCCTTCAGAAGTCACCTAATTAGTAAATAGAGTCCCCCTGTGTGTCATTTAATCTCAGTATAAATACAGCTGTTCTGTGAAGCCCTCAGAGGTTTTCTAAAGAACATTAGTGAACAAACAGCATCATAAAGGCCAAGGAACACACCAGACAGGTCAGGGATAAAGTTGTGGAGAAGGTTAAAGCAGGGTTAGGTTATTTTAAAAAATCCCAAGCTGTGAACATCTCATGGAGCACTGATCAATCCATCATCGGAAAATGAAAAGCGTATGGCACAACTGCAAACCTACCAAGATATGGCCGTCCACCTAAACTGACAGGCCGGGCAAGGAGAGCATTCATCAGAGAAGCAGCCAAGAGGTCCATGGGAACTGGGGAGGAGATGCAGAGATCCACAGCTCAGGTAAGAGAATCTGTCCACAGGACAACTACTAGTCTTGTACTCCACAAATCTGGCCTTTATGGAAGAGTGACAAGAAGAAAGCCATTGTTGGAAGAAAGCCATCAGAAGTCCCATTTGCAGTTTGCAAGAAGCCATGTGGGGGACACAGCAAACAGGTGGAAGAAGGTGCTCTGGTCAGATGAGACCAGAATTGAACTTTTTATCCTAAAAGCAAAACGCTATGTGTGGTGGAAAAATAACACTGCACATCACCCTGAACACACCATCCCTACTGTGAAACATGGTGGTGGTAGCATCATGTGGTGGGGATGCTTTTCTTCAGCATGGACAGGGAAGCTGGTTGATGGAAGATGAATGGAGCAAAATACAGGACAATCTTAGAAGAAAACCTGTTAGAGTCTTCAAAAGACTTGAGACCGGGGCGGAGGTTCACCTTCCAGCAGGACAACAACCCGAAACATCCAGCCAGAGCTATAATGGAATGGTTTAGATCAAAGCATCTTCATGTGTTAGAATGGTCCAGTCAAAGTCAAGACCTAAATCCAATGGAGAATCTGTGGCCAGACCTGAAAATTGCTGTTCCCAGACGCTCTCCATCCAATCTGACAGCTTGAGCGATTCTGCAAAGAAGAATGGGCAGAAATGTCCCTCTCTAGATGTGCAAAGAGACATCCCCAAAAAGACTTGCAGCTGGAATTGCAGCCAAAGGGGGTCCTACAAAGTATTGACTCCGGGGGGCTAAATAAAAATGCACACCACACAGATATTTATTTGTAAGAAATATTGAAAATCATTTATCATTTTCCTTCCACTTCACAATTATGTGCTACTTCATGTTGATCTATCACATAAAATCCCAATAAAACACATTGACGTTTTTTGCTGTAACATAACAAAATGTGGAAAATTTTAAGGGGTTTGAATACTTTTCCAAGGCACTGTATATACAGTGGGGCAAAAAAGTATTTAGTCAGCCACCAATTGTGCAAGTTCTCCAACTTACAAAGATGAGAGAGGCCTGTAATTGGCATCATAGGGAGACCTCAACTATGAGAGACAAAATGTGAAAACAAATCCAGACAATCACATTGGCTGATCTGGAAAGAATTTATTTGCAAATTATGGTGGAAAATAAGTATTTGGTCAATATCAAAAGTTCATGTCAATACTTTGTTATATATCCTTTGTTGGCAATGACAGAGGTCAAACGTTTCCTGTAAGTCTTCACAAGGTTGGCACACACTGTTGCTGGTATGTTGGCCCATCCTCCATGCAGATCTCCTCTAGAGCAGTGATGTTTTGGGGCTGTCGCTGGGCAACACGGACTTTCAACTCCCTCCAAAGGTTTTCTATGGGGTTGAGATCTGGAGACTGGCTAGGCCACTCCAGGACCTTGAAATGCTTCTTACGAAGCCACTCCTTCGTTGCCCGGGCGGTATGTTTGGGATCATTGTCATGTTGGAAGACCCAGCCACGTTTCATCTTCAATGCCCTTGCTGATGGAAGGAGGTTTGCACTCAAAATCTCACGATACATGGCCCCATTCATTCTGTCCTGTACATGGATCAGTCATCCTGGTCCCTTTGCGGAGAAACAGCCCCAAAGCATGATGTTGCCACCCCCATGCTTCACAGTAGGTATGGTGTTCTTTGGATGCAATTCAGCATTCTCTCTCCTCCAAACACGACGAGTTGTGTTTCTACCAAACAGTTCTATTTTGGTTTCATCTGACCATATGACATTCTCCCAATCCTCTTCTGAATCATCCAAATGCTCTCTAGCAAACTTCAGCCGGGCCCGGACATGTACTGGCTTAAGCAGGGGGACACATCTGGCACTGCAGGATCTGAGTCCCTGGCGGCGTAGTGTGTTACTGATGGTAGCCTTTGTTACGTTGGTCCCAGCTCTCTGCAGGTCATTCACTAGGTCCCCCCGTGTGGTCCTAGGATTTTTGCTCACCGTTCTTGTGATCATTTTGACCCCACGGGGTGAGATCTTGCGTGGAGCCCCAGATCGAGGGAGAATATCAGTGGTCTTGTATGTCTTCCATTTTCTAATTATTGCTCCCACAGTTGATTTGTTCACACCAAGCTGCTTGCCTATTGCAGATTCAGTCTTCCCAGCCTGGTGCAGGTCTACAATTTTGTTTCTGGTGTCCTTCGACAGCTCTTTGGTCTTCACCATAGTGGAGTTTGGAGTGTGACTGTTTGAGGTTGTGGACAGGTGTCTTTTATACTGATAACAAGTTCAAACAGGTGCCATTGATACAGGTAATGAGTGCAGGACAGAGGAGCCTCTTAAAGAAGAAGGTACAGGTCTGTGAGAGCCAGAAATCTTGCTTGTTTGTAGGTGACCAAATACTTATTTTCCACCATAATTTGCAAATAAATTCTTTCCAGATCAGCCAATGTGATTGTCTGGATTTGTTTTCTCATTTTGTCTCTCATAGTTGAGGTCTCCCTATGATGCCAATTACAGGCCTCTCTCATCTTTGTAAGTGGGAGAACTTGCACAATTGGTGGCTGACTAAATACTTTTTTGCCCCACTGTATCATAGTTTGTAGACGCCATAATTTTCATGTAAACCAATCAACGTACACTTATTGTGATTTTTTTCAAAGAAGAGCAGTGCTAAATAGGAAAAAGTGGCCTACTCATGAAGGGGGTAAAACCCTCCGGAGCTCAAGTGGTTAAGTCACACTGTTGTTTATCAAAAAAATGTAATTTAGTTATAGGCAACATCAACTTTTTGTAATTTTTTTTAAATGATTATTGTTACATATTGACCTGTCCTGTGTTTTGTTTGCACATTGGAAGGTGACCAGGCGCTCATGCAGTCCCATGAAGCAGCACAGGGACGTAGAAAGCCCAGTGTGCCCCGATACAATGTAACAAGAGGAATGGAACACGACTCTTGGCTGTCCCATATTGTTTTAGGATGAGAAGCCGAATCTCTCTGGGAGGGAAACGTGAACTGTTAGTGAACCAGACGCAACAGCTGATCGCCTTCTGATTCAGTCTGAACTCTGGCTTTCGCTGGCATTAGAAGGATTTCCAGAAAATCATCAAATATTATATTGTTCTTTCCGTTTTTGAAGCCAACATGAAAGGAACATTTGCCGACGTTTCCCTCCGGAGACAGAGCGGGGACACCGAGAATCATCGGTGCGTATCTGTGTTTGCGTTCCGTTCATTCTTGGTCGTAGGGTTTCGGAATATGATCTGCCGAGCCAGGCATGTGCCAGTCACATATTTGGAAGGGCTACATCTAATTATGGGAAGCTGTAGGAAAATTTTGCTGCGCTGGATTCATTAGCAGGTCATATTCAACAACGTACAAATTGTTGTCACATTAAAGAGCTTGATATCAGCCTGTAGAATTCTGATATCTGGTGGCTAAACATCTCATGGAAGAAAGATGAGTGGAGATCCCACAGGGCCAGAGCCAGTAGATTTACAGATTAAATATTAAACTGTAAATTGAACTTTTCTTCCCATTTAAAGCTGAGCTCTTGTCCCGCCAACCACCCTCTACCTCCAAACTAATCATTATGAAGCTAAAAGCACCTTTAACTTACCTAAATCTATGGTCACATGACATGCTAACTCCCATTTCTTCTACCCCTTTCATTGCCGAGGAAGAAGGTCCTTCTTTGGGTATCAACATCGCACAGATCCCCAAGTCTTCTATATTGCCTTCACTGCAGAAGAGGAAGGTCCTTCTTCTGGCACCCACATGCAAGAGTCCCAAGTCTTCTATCTCTTTCACTGCATAGGTGAAAGGTCTTTATTTGGGTTCCAATATCGCAGAATTGGGTTCCAATATCGCAGAGTTCTGCATAGGAGAAAGGTCTTTATTTGGGTTCCAAATCGCAGATTTGGGTTCCAATATCGCAGAGTCCAAGACTTGTATCTCTTACTCTGCAGAAGAGGAAGGTCCTTCTTCAGATGACCACAGTCCCAAGTCTTTTATTTTTTTTTCACTGAAGAGTAGGAAAGCCCCTCTTCAGGTGCACACATCCCAGAGTCCCAAGTCTTCTTCTTCTTTCACTACAGAGGAGGAAGTCTGTTCTTCAGGTGCCCACTTCACAAAGCCCCAAGCTTTCTATTTCCCTCACTGTGTAGAAGGAAGGGCCTGCATCATGTCTCCATATCACAGAGTTCTAAGTCTTCTATCTCTTTCACTGCTGAGGAGGAAGGTCCTTATTTGGGTTACCACATCTCAGGGTCCCAAGTCTTCTATTTCCTTCACTACTGAGGAAGAAGGTCCTTATTTGAGTGCCTATATCACAGAGTCCCATGTTTTCTATCTATTATGAAGCAGAGGAGGAGGGTCCCACTTTGGGTGCCCATATTGCAGAGTCTCAACTCATCTATCTCTAATGCTGCAGAGGAGGAAGCGTTTTCTTTGGATGCCCACACTGCAGAGTCCCAAGTCCTTTATCTTGTGTGCTGCAGAAGAGGAAGGTCCTTCTTTGGGTGCCCACATCCCAGAGTTCCAAGTCTTCTATCTCTTATGTTGTAGAGGAGGAAGGTCCTTCTTTGGGTGCCCACATCAGAGTCCCAAGTCTTTTATCTCCTTCACTGCAGAAGAGGAAAGTCCTTCTTCAGATGTCCACATCCGAGAGTCCCAAGTCTTCTATCTCTTACAGTGCAGAGAAGGAAGGCTGTTTTTTGGGTACCCATATCCCAGAACCCCAAGTCATCTATCTCTGTAACTGCGGAGAAAGAAGGTCCTTCGTCAGGGGACAATATCACAGAGGTCCAAGTCATCTATCTCTTTAAGATCCTTTGTCAGGGGACAATATCACAGAGGTCCAAGTCATCTATCTCTTTCACTGCTGAGGAGGAAGTTCCTTATTTGGGTTCCCACATTGCAAAATCCCAAGTCTTCTATATCTTTCAATGCAGAGGAAGAAGGTCCTTCTTTGGGTGCCTATTTCACAGAGTCCCAAGTCTTCTATATCTTCTAATGAAAAGGAGAAAGGTACTGCTATGGGTGCCCACATTGCAAAGTCCCAAGTCTTTTATCTCGTACACTGCAGAGGAGGAAAGTTCTTTTTCAGGTGTCCACATCTCAGAGTCCCAAGTTTTTCTATCTTGCAAGCTCCAGCGGAGGAAGGTCCTTCTTTGGGTGCCCACATCAGAGTCCCAACAAGTCTTCTACCTCCTTCACTGCACAGGAGGGAGGTCCTTCTTCAGGTACCCACATCGCAGAATCCCAAGTCTTCTATATCCTTCACTGCGAAGGAGAAGGTCCTTCATTGTGGGTTCATATCACAGAATTCCAATTCTTCTATCTCCTTCACTGCAGAGAAGGAAGGTGACCACATCCCAGAAGAAGACCCTTCTTTGGGTGCTCACATCCCAGAATCCTAAGTCTTCTATTTTTTGAGCTGTCTGAGCTCCTCCAATAGGACATATATAAAATCCTTAAATATGTACCATCTGAGCTCCTCCTAGAGGTCCTATAGAACATCTTGAAATATGTACTGTTTGAGCTCCTCATATAGGCATTATATAACATTTTGAAATATGCACTCTCTGAGCTCCTCCTATGACATCCTGAAATATGCACTGTTGACCCTCCTCCTATATTATGTTTAGACCATCATGAAAAATGTTCTGTCTGAGTTTCTCCTATAGCATCCTGAGATATGTGTCTGAGCTCCTCCTATAGGAGGTACAACATCCTAAAATATGTACCGTCTGAGTTCCCTACTAGGGGACATACAGTATATAACATCCTGAAATACACTTTATTGTAAAAAGTATTGGCTCCGCCCTCCAACTAATTGCATTCAGGTGTTTCGATCCCCTCTATGGCCACAGGTGTATAAAATCAAGCCCCTAGGCATGCAGACTGCTTCTACAAACATTTGTGAAAGAATGGGTTGCTCTCAGGAGCTCAGTGACTCCAAGCGTGGTCCCGTGATAGGTGGCCACCTGGGCAATAAGTCCATCCATGAGATTTCCTGGCTACTAAATATTCCACGCTCAACTGTTAGTGGGATTATAACAAAGTGGAAGCAACTGGGAACAACAGCAACTCGGCCACCAAGTGGTAGGCCACGTCACATGACAGAGCGGGGTCAGCGCATGCTGAAGCGCACAGTGCGCAGAAGTCGCCAACTGTCTGCAGAGTCAATAGCTAAAGACCTCCAAACTTGGTGTGGCCTTCAGATTAGCACAACAACAGTGCGTAGAGAGCTTCATGGAATGGGTTTCCATGGCCGAGCAGCTGCATCCAAGCCTTCCATCACCAAGTGCAATGCAAAGCGTCGGATGCCGTGGTGTAAAGCACGCCGCCACTGGACTCTAGATCAGTGGAGACATGTTCTCAGGAGTGACCAATCACACTTCTCTGTCTGGCAATCTGATGGACATGTCTGGGTTTGGCGGTTCCCAGGAGAACGGTACTTTCCTGACTGCATTGTGCCAAATATAAAGTTTGGTGGAGGCGGGATTATGGTGAGGGTTGTTTTTCAGGGGTTAGGCTTGGCCCCCTAGTTCCAGTGAAGGGAACTCTTAAGGCGTCAGCATATCAAGACATGTTGGACAATTTTATGCTTCCAACTTTGTGGGAAGAGTTTGGGGATGGCCCCTTCCTGTTCCAACATGACTGCCCACCAATGCACAAAGCAAGGTCCATAAAGACATGGAGGAGCCAGTTTGGGGTGGAGGAACTTGACTGTCCTGCACAGAGTCCTGACCTCAACCCCATAGAACACCTTTGGGATGAATTAGAGCGGAGACTGTGAGCCAGGCCTCCTCCCCCGACATCAGTGCCTGACCTGACAAATGTGCTTCTGGAAGAATGGTCCAACCTTCCCATAGACACCCTCCTAAACCTTGTGGACGGCCTTCCCAGAAGAGTTGAAGCTGTTATAGCTGCAAAGGGCGGGGCCAACTCAATATTGAACCCTACGGACTAAGACTGGGGGGGGGCATTAAAGGTCATGTGCATGGAAAGGCAGGTGGCCCAATACTTTGGGCAATATAGTGTACTGTCTGAGCTCCTCATATAACATTCTGAAATATGTACTGTCTGAACACCTCCTATAGGAAATATATAACATTCTGAAATATGCACTGTCTGAGCTCCTTCTATGACATCCTGAAATATGTACTGTTTAACCTCCTCCTATATTATGTACAGAACATCCTGAAATATGTTCCTAAAGGATGTTTAGAACTTCTTGAATTATGTACTGTTTGAGTGCCTCCTATAGGATGTATAGAACCTACTGAAATATGTACTGTCTGAGTTCTTCCTATAGGACGTATATTTAAAAAAACAAACACCCAGACTAACATAGCTCTTTATAAAATGGTATGCTTGCTTTCCTAACAGGCCCTTTGTGTATGCAGGCTGTGTGATGTGAGATGATTGTATGGAATCATCCCAGGAGATGACTGATGAAGGTGACGGCTATTCATTTGTCTGCATTTCAAGCTAAGTGCTAATTAGAGATCTGTTATCCTAACATTAGTTATCAGTGACAGGCGGCTCCACATCCCATCCCGGCCCTGCATGTCCTCACAGGATACTCCCCGTGCTCACTGATAGTCTACTCTGTGCTGTGTGACAGTGATTGTAGGAAAGTCCATGATCCGGAGAGGAGAGGAGAGGGGAGGAGAGGGGAATTGGAGAGCGAAAGGAAGAGAGGAGAGGGAAAGGAAGAGAGGAGAGGGAAAGGAAGAGAGGGAAATGAGAGGAGAGCAGAGGAGAGGGAAAGGACAGAGGACAGGAGAGGGAAAGGGAGAGGGGAGGATTGGAGAGGGAAAGGAGGAGAGCGGAGGAGAGGAGAGGGAAATGAAGGGAGGAGGGAGAAGAGATGGGAAGAGAGGTGAGGAGAGGGGAGGAGAGGGAAAGGATGAGAGGGAAAGGAAGAAAGGAAAGAGGGAAATGAGAGGAGAGGAGGGGAGAGGGAAAGGACAGAGGACAGGAGAGGGAAAGGTAGAGGAGGGGATTGGAGAGGGAAAGGAGGAGAGGAGAGGGGAAGGGAGGAGAGGAGAGGAGAGGGGAAAGGAGGAGAGGAGAGGGGAAGGGAGGAGAGGAGAGGAGAGGGGAAGGGAGGAGAGGAGAGGAGAGGGGAAGGGAGGAGAGGAGAGGAGAGGGGAAGGGAGGAGAGGAGAGGGGAAGGGAGGAGAGGAGAGGGGAAGGGAGGAGAGGAGAGGGGAAGGGAGGAGAGGAGAGAGGAGAGGAGAGGAGAGGGGAAGGGAGGAGAGGAGAGGGGAAGGGAGGAGAGGAGAGGGGAAGGGAGGAGAGGAGAGGAGAGGGGAAGGGAGGAGAGGAGAGAGGGGAGGGGAGGGGAGGGGAGGGGAAGAGAGGAGAGGAGAGGGGAGGGGAAGAGAGGAGAGGAGAGGGGAGGGGAAGAGAGGAGAGGAAAGGGGAGAGGAGAGGATTGGAGAGGGAAAGGAGAAGAGAGGGAAAGGAGGAGAGGGGAAGGAAAGGAAGGGATGAGGGAGAGGAGAGGATTTGAGAGGGAAAGGAAGGCAAAAGAGGAGAAGGAAAGGAAGGGAGGAGGAGAGAAGATTGGAGTAGATAGAGAGATAAGGGAAAAGAGACAGAACAGGAGATGAGAGGGAGTTCAAAGAGGAGACAGAAGAGAAGAAGGAAAGGAGAGAGGAAATGAGATGGAGAATAGAGAGGATTGAGAAGAGAAGAAGGGAGGAGAATAGGGAAGAAGAGCAGATAAGAGGGAGAGGAGAGGGAAAGGAGAGGATAAGTGAGGAGAGGTATGGTAAAAAAGAGAAGATGAGAGGGAGAATAGAGAAGAGATGGAGAGGAGAAAGGAGAGGGAGAGGTGGGAAGAGAAGACAAAAGGAGATAAGAGGAGAGAAAAAGAGGATTTGGAGAGGGGATGAGGAAAATTGGGAGAGTTAAAAAGAAGAGAGGGGAGGAGAGCAGAGAAAAGGGAAAGGAGAGCAGACGGGAGAGAATAGGGAACAGAGAGATGGGGTAAGAAAAAAAAAATTGATAGTATAGGAGAGGATAGAAAAGGTGAGGAAAGGGTGATGAGAGAGGAGAGGGGGGAAAGAGAGGGGAGGAGATGAGAGAGTAGAGGGAGAGAAGAGAAAAGAAGGGAGGAGAAAAGATGAGAACAAGAGGGAATGGAGAGGAGGAGGAAAAGAAATGAGAAGAGAGAGACAAAAGAGGAGAGGGAAGGAGGCAGAGAAGAGGGAAAGGAGGAAAAGAGGATTGAAAGGAGAGAAGAGAGGACAGCTGAAGAGAAGGAGAGGAGAAGAGAGGAGAGGGGATTCAATGAAACAAAGGGAAGAATGGAAAAGATTCTATTTTTTGTATCAGACTTTGACCTGCATATCTCTGACGTCACCTTTCTAATGTATGAATAGATTCAGCTACTGTGGAGGAATAATCTGAGAAATAACAGGGATGGCGGTCGAATCAACATACTGATCATGGTGGAAGACAGTGCAAGAAAACACGACCTTCCCCGTCCTCACTCATGAAAATATTATTCAGAATCTTGAATTATTTTCCAAATGTTTGGAGATGTTTAGACGGTGAGTGGCGCTCCGGCAGGATCCAGGGGTTTCGCGGATAATGTTAGTACAGCTGTTCTGCGCGGTGAACCGTCCTGTGAACTGAAACCCTGTTCAGGATTTCCTGGACAATTATCCCGCTTCTTGACACTTTTCTTGTTGTTCTCTTCCCTGCAACATGATTGGAAAGTTACATTTTTCGCATATTTCTGCTGACCTCCCCGAGAGAGAAGCCCTGACAAAATGTGCCACAGCCTTCATGATGCCAGTGGACACACCCAGGAGTTTCACATCAGGTGTCCATATATTAGAGCTCCAAAGTATATAGATGTCAGGTGTTGAGGATCTTTGACGTACGGGAAGGAAGAATGATAATTATCATCATGGATACAAATCCCGAGGCTTTCATCACAGCTTTCAAAGACACCCCACCACCACCCTCCGTCCCCCTTGCACAAGTTCCCCCCAAATTCACCTTAACCCCTTCCTGATTGCCGTATGGCAGAACTACAGCTACAGGGCTGCACAAAATCACGTATGTATATATATACAGTATCTCCCAGAAGTGAGTCCCCCCCTCACATTTTTGTAAATATTCTCATCTATCTTTTCATGTGACAACACTGCAGAAATGACACTTTGCTACAATGTGACGTAGTCAGTGTACAGCTTGTATAACATGGAAATTTGCTGTCCCCTCAAAATAACTCAACACACCGCCATTAATGTCTAAACCGCTGGCAACAAAAGTGAGTCCACCCCTAAGTGACGAGGTCCAAATTGGGCCCAAAGTGTCAATATTTTGTGTGGCCGCCATTATTTTCCAGCACTGCCTTAACCCTCTTGGGCATGGAGGTCACCAGAGCTTCACAGGTTGCCACTGGAGTCCTCTTCCACTCCTCCATGACGTCATCACAGAGCTGGTGGATGTTAGAGACCTTGCGCTCCTCCACCTTCCGTTTGAGGATGTCCCACAGATGCTCAATAGGGTTCAGGTCTGGAGATATGCTTGGCCAGTCCATCACCTTTACCCTCAGCTTCTTTAACAAGGCAGTGGTGGTCTTGGATGTGTGTTTGGGGTCGTTATCATGTTGGAATACTGCCCTGCAGTCCAGTCTCCGAAGGGAGGGGATCATGCTCTGCTTCAGTATGTCACAGTACATGTTGGCATTCATGGTTCCCTCAATGAACTGTAGCCCCCCAGTGCCGGCAACATTCATGCAGCCCCAGACCATGACACTCCCACCACCATGGGGCCCCAGACCATGACACTCCCACCACCATGCCTGACTGTAGGCAAGACACACTTGTCTTTGTACTCCTCACCTGGTTGCCGCCACACACGCCTGACACCATCTGAACCCAATCAGTTGATCTTGGTGTCATCAAACCACAGGATGGTTCCAGTAATCCATGTCCTTAGTCTGCTTGTCTTCAGCAAACTGTTTGCGGTCTTTCTTGGTCATTATCTTTAGAAGAGGCTTCCTTCTGGGACAACAGCCATGCAGACCAATGTGATGCAGTGTGCGGTGTATGGTCTGAGCACTGACAGGCTGACCCCCCCACCCCTTCACCCTCTGCAGCAATGCTGGCAGCACTCATACATCTATTTCCCAAAGACAACCTCTGGATATGACGCTGAGCACGTGCACTCAACATCTTTGGTGGACCATGGCGAGGCCTGTTCTGAGTGGAACCTGTCCTCTTACACCGCTGTATGGTCTTGGCCAATGTGCTGCAGCTCAGTTTCAGGGTCTCGGCAATCTTCTTATAGCCTCGGCCATCTTTATGTAGAGCAACAATTATTTTTTTCAGATCCTCAGAGAGTTCTTTGCCATGAGGTGCCATGTTGAACTTCCAGTGACCAGTATGAGAGAGTGAGAGCGATAACACCAAATGTAACCCACCCGCTCCCCATTCACACCTGAGACCTTGTAACACTAAGGAGTCACATGACACCGGGGAGGGAACATGGCTAATTGGGCCCAATTTGGACCTTTTCACTTAGGGGTGGAGTCACTTTTGTTGCTGGCGGTTTAGACATTAATGGCGGTGTGTTGAATTATTTTCAGGGGACAGCAAATTTCCATGTTATACAAGCTGTACACTGACTACGTCACATTGTAGCAAAGTGTCATTTCTTCAGTGTTGTCACATGAAAAGACAGAATCAAATATTTACACAAATGTGAGGGGGGGACTCACTGCTGGGAGATACTGTATATATAGAATAGAACAGAATATAGTAGAAAATAATAGAGTAAAACAGAACAAAATAGAATAGAAAATAAGAGAATCCATTAGAACAGAATAGAAAGGATTAGAATAGAAAATCAAAGAATATAATAGAAAAGAATAGAGTAAAACAGAACAAAATAGAATAGAAAATAAGAGAATAGAATAGAAACTAATAGAATCCATTAGAACAGAATAAAAAGGATTAGAATAGACAATCAAAGAATAGAAAACAAAGAATAGAATCCATTAGAATAGAATAGAAAGGATTAAAATAGAAAATCAAAGAATAGAAAACAAAAGGAAGAAAATTCATTAGAATAGAATAGAAAGAATTAGAATAGTAAATCAAAGAACAGAATAGAAAAGAAAATAAAGGAATAGAATAGAAAGAATATAATTGTCTTCCAAAGTTTAATTTTTAATAGACCAAATTCAAACTCAAACAGAATATATTAAAATAGAATAGAAAAGAATAGAATGGAAAGACCAAAATACTTTACAAAACAATAATAATTGTGAGCTGTGGTGACGTGAGATGTGGTGACGTGAGATGTGGTGAGTAGTGATCAACAAAGGCACTGTGAAAATTTTGCTGAAAAAAATTTAAAAATTAAAATTTTCAATATGGTCAACTCTTTACATATACAGGGCCTTCAAAAGCACATACAGTATGGATTGTGGATTACAGTTTGTAACATTAGAATTATTTTCAAATCCATCCAAAATTTCGAATTAAATTAATTTAACTAATTGAACAAAACAAAAAATGTGTCAAATAACAAATCGAAACAAAACAAAAAAAAAATTTTTTCTAGTTTTGCACGTCTAGTTTTTTTTTTAGCTTACTGTATGCTGTTAAAAAGGCCATGCAATGAGGCAGATAATCCATTCAGAGGCACACAAGACTGGAGCAGTTGTGCACAGGCTGCCAGCAAGCTTGCAGGCAGTGCTGGGCTCTCATACTAGAGACTCTCCCTCAATGCCTAAAAACACCTAAATTCCTACCTGTGGCTTAATTCACATACATAAACCATCATATAAAAATACTTTAAAAAAAAAAGTGACAGTTATTTTCAGTTGTGTCCAATTAGATTTCAAAAGGACAGTTATGTAACGTGAGCCTTATCCTGTTATGTACAGGCTGGCAGCAAGCATGCAGGCAAAGCATGCAGGACTCACTTAATGCCTACAAGTGCTGAAACTCCTACCTGGGATTTAATTCACAAAGCTAAAACACTGTATAAGAATCCCTATTGTAAGAAAACAGTGACAGTTATTTTCAGTTGAATCCAATGAGATTTCAAAAGGACAGTTATGTGAGCCTTATCCTGTTATGTACAGGCTGGCAGCAAGCATGCAGGCAGTGCTGGGCTCTCCTATTAGAGACTCTCACTCAATGCCTACAAGTGACCTGAGGTTTAATTCACAAAGCTAAAACACTGTATAAGAATCCTTCTTCTAAGAAAAAAAGTGACAGTTATTTTCAGTTGTGTCCAATGAGATTTGAAAAGGACATTCACGTGAGCCTGAGTGAATTGAACCTCTGGCCTTAGATAATGGTTGACAAATGAAGAACGGAACCGTCCCTTGTGTCCTCCTCCCATGTTCATCTCCAGGACTTCACCAGAGCCTCTCCCATCCTCTGGAACTCTCTACCTCAATCTGGCCGGCTATCCCCTGCTCTGGATGCCTTTAGTCGATCCCTGAAAACTCATCTCTTCAGGGAAGCCTATCATTCCTCCGAATAGCGAATAGACATTTATCACTTCCATGAGCTCATCCCCCCCCCCCCCCCTCCGCAGGTTTGATCTTTAGTACCACTTGCCCCACCCTATTAGATTGTAAGCTCCCAGGATCAGGGTCCTCTTGTTTTGATTGGATTGTTCCTGTATTGTCTCCCTTTATATTGTAAAGTGCTAAGCAAACTAAATCCTGTATAATAATAATAATATAAATCCTGTATAATAATAATAATAATATATAAATCCTGTATAATAATAATAATAATATATAAATCCTGTATAATAAAAATAATATATAAATCCTGTATAATAATAATAATATAAATCCTGTATAATAATAATAATAATAATAATAATAAATACTGTATAATAATAACAATAATAAAAATAATATATAAATCCTGTATAATAATAATAATATATAAATCCTGTATAATAATAATATATAAATCCTGTATAATAATAATAATATATAAATCCTGTATAATAATAATAATAATAATAATAATATATAAATCCTGTATAACAATAACAACAATAATAATAATAATAATAATATATAAATCCTGTATAATAATAATATAAATCGTGTATAATAATAATAATAATAATATATAAATACTGTATAATAATATAAATACTGTATTATAATAATAATAATAATATATAAATCGTGTATAATAATAATATATAAATCCTGTATAATAATAATAATAATAATAATAATATATAAATACTGTATAATAATAATATAAATCCTGTATAATAATAATCATAATATATAAATACTGTATAATAATAATAATATAAATACTGTATAATAATAATAATTATAATATATAAATCCTGTATAATAACAATAATAATAATAATATATAAATCCTGTATAATAATAATAATAATAATATAAATCCTGTATAATAATAATAATAATATAAATACTGTATAATAACAATAATAATATATAAATCCTGTATAATAATAACAATAATAATATATAAATCCTGTATAATAATATTAATAATACAAATTTCTGCATATCTTCTAACTGCTGCACACTGGCAGTTGTTAGTGTGCAGCGGAACACGTCAGCATCACGGGACCGAAATTTATTCACCCAAAATCACTGGGAACGAAAGCTGCCTCTACGTGTAAAGGAATGGTAGGAATGTGTGTCGTGTGACACCGGGGGGATCTCAGCTCTGCATGGAAAGTGATTGCTGTACTTTACTACGGATAAGAATATCACGGCTAGATCTACCAATGGAGATGCTGGAAATGGGCAGCACAGCGGCTAAATGGTTAATACTTCCCCCTGGCAATACTAGAGTCGTTGGTTCGAATCCCAACCACCTGCCTGGAGTTTGCATGTTCTCCCTGTGCCTGTGTGGGTTTCCTCTGGGTACTCCAGTTTCCAACCACACTCCAAAGACATGCTGGTAGGTGAATTGGCTCCTGTCTAAATTGGCCCTAGTATGTGTATGTATGAATGTGAGTTAGGGACCTTAGATTAAGCTCTCCTCGGGGGCGGGGACTGATGTGAATGTATTGTAAGCTCCAAGGAGCAGGGCCCTCCCAACCAGGGGCGGACTGACCATTTGGAAACTCGGGCACTGCCTGAGGGCCCAGGGTCAGGCCTGAGGGCCCGGGGTCAGTAGGGGCCCCATGAGATGCCCCTGGTACCTTTTTCATAGGCTTTTTGAGTTTGGGTAGGACACAGGGGGCCCCATGATCCCCTATTGCCCGGGGCACCATGAGTTGTCAATCTGCCCCTGCTCCCAACCCTCTTGTATTGAACTGTATTGTTGCTGTATTGTCTCCTGTTATATTGTAAAGTGCTGAGCAAACTGTTGGCGCCATAAATCCTGTATAATAATAATAATATATAAATCCTGTATAATAATAATAATAATAATAATAATAATAATAATGTACAATATATATGTAAAGTGCTGCGTAAATTGACGGCGCTATATAAGTACCTGAAATAAATAAAATGGACAAATATACTGTATGTCTTTAAAAATACAAATGTACATTTTTTGGAACGTATGTACAAATATATGTAAAAATATATGTTAAAATTACTTTTTTATATGTTCAAATCTGAAGAATATATTTATAAAAAATATTTTTTTAAAAAATATTTTTCATATATTTTGTAATAAAAACGCATTTATTATTATTATTATTATTATTCAGGATTTATATTATTATTATTATTATTATGATACAGGATTTATGGCGCCAACAGTTTTCTCAGCGCTTTATAACGGGAGACAATACAGCAACAATACAGTTCAATACAAGAGGGTTAGGAGGGCCCTGATCCTGGGAGCTTACAATCTAGGAGGGAAGGGCTAGTGTTACAAAAGGTAGTAAATGTGGGGGATGGACTGGTAGGAGGAATAGAAGATTCCATTGTTAGCTGAAATTCCATTTCAACATACAGTATATATACAGTATATATATAATTATTATTATTTATTTATTGAAATATATTTGGAAATATATTGAACACGGGCAAAATTGTAGTATTTGAAATATATGTCTGAAGAATATATTTAAAAAAAAATATATATATATATTTTTAAATATTTTTCATTAATTTTATAATACAAAAGTCATTTTAACCTATATTTTTTACATATATTTGTAAATGCATTCCACAAATTTAGATTTGTATTTTTAAAGACATACAGTATATTTGAAAATGTATTTTTAAAAATATTTTTTATATATTATGTAATAAAAACATTTCAACGTGCAGTATATATATATATTTATTGAAATATATTGAATACGGCCCAAAATTGTAGTATTTCAAATATATGTCTGAAGAATATATTTAAAAAAATATATATATTTTATTTTTTTTATATTTTTAAGATATTTTGTAATACAAAAGTAATTTTAACATACAGTATATATATATATATGTATTGAAATGTATTGTGAAATATATTGAATACGGCCCAAAATTGTAGTATTTCAAATATATTTTTCTTCCATGTGGGTAATATTTAAAGTATAACAGCGATGACTTCATTGGTCCTCCCTTGGTGGTAGCATGGGTGGTCCTTCCTCCTGGACCGAGCAATGCTGATGTAATGACAGTTGAGCGCACCTCACTCCTGTAGGTCGATGTGCCTAGACTGCAAGAAGGTGGCATCCCAGGGAGCAGGCGTATAACAACCCGGGCTTAGAGGAAGTGGGTCAAATGATGCTGGTTGTTGTTACACCCAGAACACTGGCGACATCTTGCACAGGTCAGGTGCAATGTTTTGGCCAATCACAGCATAGGATGACGTCCCTTTGGGGTGGGGTGTACCCAGGGGTGGACTGACAACTCATGGGGCTCCCGGGCAATAGGGGATCATGGGGCCCCTGTGTCCTCGCCCACACTCAAAGCACACCCAAAAAAGCCTATAAAAGGTACCAGGGGCATTTCATGGGGCCCCCTACTGACCCTGGGCCCTCGGGCAGAGCCCGAGTGCTCGAATGGTCAGTCCGCCCCTGGGTGAACCCCGCCCCATTGTAACGTCATGCCAGTATTTAAGAACTGGCATCGGGGCGCAGCTGTCAGATGGCGGGGGCCGGCGTCGCAAACGGAGCGGTTTTTTTTTATATTTTCTTGCGGCGCCGGGCATCGTGATGGACGTTGGATCTACTTCGGGGGACAATTTTTCATTTTTATTTTTAATAAAGGACTTGTCAAAGACTGTCTCCTATCATTTTTACACCACACTTTTTTTTTTTTGTGAATGGGCAGCAGTACCAAGTACTTCATACTCATTCACATGGGAGGGGGGCGGGATCTGGGGACCCCCTTGTTAAAGGGCTTCCAGATTCCAATAAGCCCCCCGCCCATGGACCCACACAACCCAGGCCATGGTTGTGGGGAAGGGGCACTTGTGCCTATCAACATGTGGTATGTGGCCTAGTATGTATCAGGAGGGGGGCGCTTGCTCGTCTCCCCCCTTTCCTGACCTGCCGGGCTGCATGCTCAGATAAGGGTCTGGTATGGATTTTGGGGGGGGGGGCGCCCCACGCCATTTTTTTATTACATTTTGACGTGGGGATTCCCCTCAAAATCCATACCAGACCCGAAGGGCTTGGTATGGATAGGAGGGGGACCCCCACGTCATTTTGGAGGTAAATTTTGACGTGGGAGTTCCCCTCAAAATCCATACCAGACCCGAAGGGCTTGGTATGGATGGGGAGGGACCCCCACGCCATTTTTTATTCATATTTTGACTACCAAGCTTTTTGGGTCTGGTATGGATTTTGAGGGGAACCCCGACATCAAAATTTAAATAAAAAATGGCGTGGGGGGCCCCCTTATCCATACCAAGCTCTTCAGGTCTGGTAAGGATTTTGAGGGGAAACCCCACGTCAAAATTTAATTAAAAAATGACGTAGGAGTCCCCCCCAAAATCCATACCAGACCCTTATCTGAGCATGCAGCCCGGCAGGTCAGGAAAGGGGGAGGACAAGCAAGCGCCCCCCTCCCCTCCCAAACCATGCCAGGCCACATGCCATATGTTGATACCCATCAAGGTATTTTTTTTTAATATTTGCATAACTCCTCCCAGGAGCCAGCCCACTGCTTGCTTTGAAAGCTTTTGAGAGGAGTACTGAGGCATAAGCAATAAACAGCACCCTGGGAGACCCTCTTACTGATCCACCTGCATTGCATAGAGAAGCACAGAGAACCATGCTATTCAAAAATTAATTATCATGTTCATGAAGGAGGAGGGGGGGGGGGTCCAGGGAAAGCAAAATAGAAGCGGATTAAACTTTGCTTTACCAATTGGCTTTACCAGTCAGAGAACTGAAACTTGCTCTAGAATTTTTGGGGCCTCCAGTGGTGCATGAAATGATGGGAAATGGTTACTAACAAGGTAAGAGCAGGCATCTTAGCATGCCCTTATATACAGCATATATACCGTATATACTCGAGTATAAGCCGACCCGAATATAAGCCGAGGTACCTAATTTTACCACAAAAAACTGGGAAAAACTATTGACTCGAGTATAAGCCGAGGGGGGAGGAATAGTGCCCCATCGTTGGTGTCAGTGGGGGGAGGAATAGTGCCCCATCATTGGTGTCAGGGGGGGGAGGAATAGTGCCCCATCATTGGTGTCAGTGGGGGGAGGAATAGTGCCCCATCGTTGGTGTCAGTGGGGGGAGGAATAGTGCCCCATCGTTGGTGTCAGTGGGAGGAGGAATAGTGCCCCATCGTTGGTGTCAGTGTGGGAGGAATAGTGCCCCATCGTTGGTGTTAGTGGGGGGGAGGAATACTGCCCCATCGTTGGTGTCAGTGGGGGGAGGAATAGTGCCCCATCATTGGTGTCAGTGTGGGAGGAATAGTGTCCCATCATTGGTGTTAGTGGGGGGGAGGAATACTGCCCCATCGTTGGTGTCAGGGGGGGGAGGAATACTGCCCCATCGTTGGTGTCAGGGGGGGGAGGAATAGTGCCCCATCATTGGTGTCAGTGGGGGGAGGAATAGTGCCCCATCGTTGGTGTCAGTGTGGGAGGAATAGTGTCCCATCATTGGTGTCAGTGGGAGGAATAGTGCCCCATCATTGGTGACCCCTGCTCCAGCCTGGGCTCGCTCACTCCCTCCCTCTCCCATGGTACACACTTACCGGTCAGATGTCTTCCTTCTCCGGCCGCTCTCCTCCTCTTCACTCGCTCTATCTTCGCGGTGCCGCTCGGCTCCTCCTCTCCAAGCTCCTCCTCGCCGGTGATTGGGCGCCTGTGTGCCTCTCCTGAGCTACAGTTCCGGCGGCCAATCACCGGCAAGGATTGATCCCGGGGGTGTGTCCAGATGACAGGGACGGCATGTCATCTGCAGACGTTGACTCGAGTATAAGCCGAGGGGGCCGTTTTTCAGCACAAAAAATGTGCTGAAAAACTCGGCTTATACTCGAGTATATACAGTATATATATATACGGTATATATATATATATATATATATATATATACACACACATACTTTTTTTTATATATTTCTGAAATGTGTCTATATAAATAGTGTAAATAAATATATGTGTAAATGAGGAACAAAAATGTTCATTATAATTGGAGATTCCCTGCTTGCCTGATCGGGTGGAAGGACGGGAAACCGGCAAGACTGAGATTGCCAGAAGACTTAGGAGACTTTTGTGAAAAACTAGAATTACAGACTCTGGATACTGCAAGGTGGTCTGAAGGAGGGAAAGTGATTGTAATGTTAGAAGAAGAGAAATAGCAACGAGTTCCTAGAAAGAGATAGATGGATTGGGGCCAGTGGGTCTTGGAAGAGAGGGGAGAGGGAGACGGGCGGTGGCAGATCCAGGTGTTGTCACCCCCATCCCCTCACCTGCCCTTCGTCTTCTTTTTTTTTTTTCTTCTCTTCTCAATCTGGCCTCACTGCCTGCCCTGTAAAACTGATAGGACAAGGGTTTCCTCCCTCAAGGACAGGTTAAATGGGGCTATTAGAAATAGGAAAAAGTGTATACCAATCAGGTAGACAGGTGAGATCAAAGATTAGGTAGGTGAATAAAGTATTGTGAGGAAGATAGAGTGCCATGGCGGGTAGTACGGAGGCCAAACATGTGACCAAATTTCAGACACAAACATGAGAGATTGGGGCCTGAACGGGCGTGCATGTTCACAGCTGTACCCAGAAGATAGAATCAACTATGACAGCAGGTCACAATTGATCCAAGGGCAAAAAATAGGCCATAGGGGATCTCAAGAGGGGGTTGTGGGTCAGAGTGGGGGTGGGGGGTGGCGTGGGGGGTGGGTAAAGGGTAAATGGGGAAGGACTTCCTGCTCTGGATTGTGCTTATGTAAGGCAAATACATCAATGCTCTATTGAAGTGGTGTTTCTTCAGGAGACACATATATCCCAAGATTCAAATGTTAAACTATATTCTAAGTATCTGCCAGTCTGGTACTATGCGGACTCTCCAATAGGACAGGCAAAGGGAGTGGCGATAGGATTTAGGAAAAATATAAAATTCACTTTGGAGGACAGTTTAGTAAATCCAGATGGCCGATACTTGTTCATGAGAGGCAACCAGCAGGAAGGGAGTGTACGTTAGCAAATATTTACTGCCCTAATAGAAAATCTGATGGTATATATAGAAGGAATATTGAGAAAACTTACAGACTTTAAAAGGGGTGGTCTGATTGTGGCAGGAGATTTACATTTTTGCTTGGACTCGGAGATGGATGCCTCATCATGCATACGGAGAGAGGGAGAAAAGAGTCTAAAGAATGTAAAAAAAAAAGTTGCATCAATGCCAGCTAAAGGATGATTGGAGAGTCAAACATCCAAGAGAAAGACTATACCTTCTTCTCTGAGGTGCATAGGACGTATTCACGATTGGATTACATATTAATTGAACATAGGCTCTAGGAGTCTCTAGTGAAAATCAATATCGAAGTAATATCTATATCAGACCATGCCCTGTCCCAATGAGACTAAGGGAACAGAACAAAAAGAATATGTGGCGAGTAAATAAGACGATTTTACAAGACCCAGAAACGGAAACAGGAGTAAAACAGAAAACAATATTTTAAGTTTAACGAGCCTGGGGAGGTTACAATCACCACAGTATGGGAACCACACAAGGCCTATTCTAGGGGTATACTGATTGCAACAGGGACAGAAAAAAAGAAAAAACGGGAAAAAATAATTAGATCAGTAACGGAAGAATTATTTAAGTTGGAACAACTGCATAAAACGAAAATAGACACAGATATGCAACAGGAGATAATATTATAAAGAGATGAGTTAAATGATCTAATGGAACAAGAAACAAGAAAGTTTATCAATAAGGTTTCAAAGGAAATAAGTCAGTGGGGGAATAAACCTGGGAAATATTTAATGAGGAAACTGAAAAAAAAGAAATCAAGGAATTATAGTGAAAAAATGAAAGATGAAAAAGGAGAAATGGTTCATTCAACCGCTGATATTGCTAATACATTCCAGAGATACTATAGTGGTTTATATGGAATACAATCTAAGAACCAGAAGGAATCAGAGGAAGAGAGAAAGAGAAAAAGGCAAATATATTTGAACGAGGCTGGCCTACCCAGATTGGATGAAGTTAGATTAACAGCATTAGAAAGTTTAATTTCACAAGAAGAAGTTAGCCTAGGATTGAAGAGTGTAGCCGCAGGTAAGAGCCCCGGCCCCAATGGATTTACTGTGGGATATTGTAAGAAGTTCAAAGAACAACTAGTCCCTAAACTGTGTACATATATGAGCGCATTAGGAGAAGAGACAGAGATGAGGGAGGAGTCGTTACAGGCGTATATCACAGTTATACCTAACCCCCATGGAAGAAAAATTTATTTGAAATATATTTTAAAAATATTCTTCCCAAATATTTCGACATATATTTGAAATACTACAATTGTGGCCGTATTCAATATATTTCAAAATATATTTCAATAACTATATATATATATATATATATATATATATATATACATACATACTGTATGTTGAAATGAGTTTTTATTACAAAATATATGAAAAATATTTTTAAATATACATTTTCAAATATCCTGTCTGGATATGACATTTTTGGAATGCATTTAAAAATATATGTTAAAATGACTTTTTTATATGTTAAAAAAAATCTGAAGACTATATCTTTAAAAATATTTTTCATATATTTTGCAATATATAAAAAATGCATTTCAACATGCAATATATATATATATATATATATATATATATATATGTATATATATATTGAATACGGCCAATTAATTAAAATATATTTTTCTTCCATGTGGGAAGGAGGGGAAAGATTGCTCTCAGTGTATTAGTTACAGACCTATATCTATATAAACTTTATGCGAAGGTATTAGCGACAAGGATGAAGGAGCTGATGCCCGACTGGATACATATATATATTTATTTATAATATCAATATACATACAGTATGTAATATATATATAGTGGCATTTCAGAAATGTATCCTTGCACACGTGTTGATACAGTTCAATACAAAAGGGTTAGGAGGGCCCTGCTCTCTCTCTCTCTCTCTATATATATATATCTATATCTATATATCTATAATATCAATATACATACAGTATGTTGTACACAATACAAGAGGGTAAGGAGGGCTCTGCTCCTTGGAACTTACTATATATATATATATATATATATACACATATGTGTGTGTGTATACCAGACTTGTATTGTATTGAAGTGTGCTTGTACTGTATTGTATTGTACTTGTGTCGGTATTGAAGACTTGATTTTTATGCAAGATGGTGCTCCTCCACATTTTGCTGTTATTGTTCGTGAATGGCTGAATGAACATTTTCCTGAAAGATGGTTGGGTCGACGTGGTCCGCATGAGTGGCCGGCCAGAAGCCCTGCGACTTTTTTCTTTGGGGTTGGTTAAAGGAACAAGTTTACACTACGAAACCAAAAATTTTAGAAGAACTTGAAGGGCGACTACGAGAAGTTATTTCTGCCATCCCACAAGAGTTCCTGCAAAGATCAGTTGATACGGCTTCAGAAGCTGCAGGCCAATGCTGGTGCACATATCGAATTTTAAATAAAACTCCATGTTATGTGTGTTCTTCTCATATTCATTTTTTGTAAAAATAATGATTAAAAAATAAATTATAAGATTTTTAAAATAAGGAGTTACTTTTCAATCACCCTGTATATATATATACAGTTGCAAGAAAAAGTATGTGAACCCCTTGGGATTACGTGGAGTTTTGCATGAATTGGGCATAAAATGTGCTCTGAACGTCATCTAAGTCACAACAATAGAAGAACACAGTCTGCTAAACATAATACTACACAAACATTAGATGTTGCCATGGTTTAATTGCACATAACATGTAAACATTCACAGTGCAGGGAGGAAAAAGTATGTGAACCTTTGGACTTAATAACTGGTTGACCCTCCTTTGGCAGCAATAACTTCAACCAAACGTTTCCTGTAGTTGCAGATCAGACCTGCACAGCAATCTGGAGTCATTTTGGACCACTCCTCTTCACAAAACTGTTTCAGTGTAGCAATATTCTTGGGATGTCTGGTGTGAATCGCTCTCTTAAGGTCATGCCACAGCATTTCAATCGGGTTGAGGTCAGGACTCTGACTGGGCCACTCCAGAAGACGTATTCTGTGCTGTTGCAGCCATTGTTTTGTTGAATTACTTGTATGCTTTGGGTCATTGTCCTGTTGCATCACCCATCCTCTGCGGAGCTTCAGTTGGTGGACAGATGGTCGTACGTTTTCCTGCAAAATGTCTTGATAAACTCTGGAATTCATTTTCCCATCAATGACAACAATCCATCCAGGCCCTGAGGCAGCAAAGCACCCCCAAACCATGATGCTCCCTCCGCCATGTTTCACAGTGGGGATGAGGTTTTGATGTTGATGTGCTGTGCCTTTTTTTCTCCACACATAGTGTTGTGTGTTCTTCTCAAACAACTCAATCTTGGTTTCATCTGTCCACAGTATATTTTGCCAGTAGTGCTGTGGAACATCCAGGTGCTCTTTTGCAAACTTCAAACGTGCTGCAATATTCTTTTTGGACAGCAATGGCTTCCTCCGTGGTGTCCTCCCATGTGCTCCATTCTTGTTTAATGTTTTCCTTATTGTAGAGGTGTCCACAAAAATGTTAGCATGTGCCAGAGATTTCTGTAGGTCTTTAGCTGACACTCTGGGATTCTTCTTTACCTCATGCAGCATTCTGCGCTGTGCTCTTGCAGTCATTTTTACAGGACGACCAAGCCTAGGGAGAGTAGCAACAGTGCTAAACTTTCTCCATTTGTAGACAGTCTGTCTTATCGTGGACACATGAACATCAAGGCTTTTGGAGATACTTTTGTAACCCTTTCCAGCTTCATACAAGTCAACAATTCTTGATCGTAGGTCTTCTGAGAGCTCTTTTCTGCGAGGCATGGTTCACATCAGACAGTGCTTCTTGAAACCAGTAAACCCAAAACAGGTGTGTGTTTTTTAAGGGCAGGACAGCTGTCAGCAACATATCCAATATCATCACACTGATTGGAGTCAAGGTTGGCTCACTCCTGGCTCCAATTAGCTCTGAGAGAAGTCATTAAGCTAGGGCTTCACATACTTTTTCCTTCCTGCACTGTGAATGTTTACATGTTATGTGCAATTAAACCATGGCAACATCTAATGTTTGTGTTGTATTATGTTCAGCAGACTGTGTTCTTCTATTGTTGTGACTTAGATGACGTTCAGAGCACATTTTATGCCCAATTCATGCAAAACTCCACGTAATCCCAAGGGGTTCACATACTTTTTCTTGCAACTGTATGTATATATATGTATATATATCTATATATATATATATATATATATATATATATACACACACAATATATACACACACATATATATATATATACACACACATATATATATATACAATATATACACACACATATATATATATATATATATATATATATACATACAGTGGGGATCGAAAGTTTGGGCACCCCAGCTAAAAATTTGTATTAATGTGCATAAAGAAGCCAAGGAAAGATGGAAAAATCTCCAAAAGGCATCAAATTACAGATTAGACATTCTTATAATATGTCAACAAAAGTTAGATTTTATTTCCATCATTTACACTTTCAAAATAACAGAAAACAAAAAAATGGCGTCTGCAAAAGTTTGGGCCCCCTGCAGAATTTATAGCATGCACTGCCCCCTTTGCCAAGCTGAGACCTGCCAGTGTCATGGATTGTTCTCAATCATCGTCTGGGAAGACCAGGTGATGTCAATCTCAAAGGTTTTAAATGCCCAGACTCATCTGACCTTGCCCCAACAATCAGCACAATGGGTTCTTCTAAGCAGTTGTCAAGAAAACTGAAACTGAAAATAGTTGACGCTCACAAAGCTGGAGAAGGCTATAGGAAGATAGCAAAGCGTTTTCAGATGTCAATATCCTCTGTTCGGAATGTAATTAAGAAATGGCAGTCATCAGGAACAGTGGAAGTTAAAGCAAGATCTGGAAGACCAAGAAAAATATCAGACAGAACAGATCACAGGATTGTGAGAAAAACAATTCAAAACCCACGTTTGACTGCACGATCCCTCCAGAAAGATCTGGCAGACACTGGAGTTGTGGTACACTATTCCACTATAAAGAGATACTTGTACAAATATGGTCTTCATGGAAGAGTCATCAGAAGAAAACCTCTTCAACGTCCTCACCACAAAAATCATCGTTTGAACTTTGCAAATGAACATATAGACAAGCCTGATGCATTTTGGAAACAAGTTCTGTGGACCGATGAGGTTAAAATTGAACTTTTTGGCCGGAATGAGCAAAGGTACGTTTGGAGAAGAAGGGGAACAGAATTTAATGAAAAGAACCTCTGTCCAACTGTTAAGCATGGGGTTGGATCAATCATGCTTTGGGGTTGTGTTGCAGCCAGTGGCACAGGGAACATCTCACGAGTAGAAGGAAAAATGGATTCAATAAAATTTCAGCAAATTTTGGATGGTAACTTGATGCCATCTGTGAAAAAGCTGAAGTTAAAGAGAGGATGGCTTCTACAAATGGATAATGATCCTAAACACAGCTCGAAATCCACGGGGGATTACATCAAGAGGCGTAAACTGAAGGTTTTGCCATGGCCTTCACAATCTCCTGACCTCAACATCATTGAAAATCTATGGATAGACCTTAAAAGAGCCGTGCGTGACAGACAGCCCAGAAATCTCAAAGAACTGGAAGACTTTTGTAAGGAAGAATGGGCAAAGATACCTCAAACAAGAATTGAAAGACTCTTGGCTGGCTACAAAAAGCGTTTACAAGCTGTGATACTTGCCAAAGGGGGCAGTACAAGATATTAACTCTGCAGGGTGCCCAAACTTTTGCAGACGCCATTTTTTTGTTTTCTGTTATTTTGAAAGTGTAAATGATGGAAATAAAATCTAACTTTTGTTGACATATTATAAGAATGTCTAATCTGTAATTTGATGCCTTTTGGAGATTTTTCCATCTTTCCTTGGCTTCTTTATGCACATTAATACAAATTTGTAGCTGGGGTGCCCAAACTTTCCATCCCCACTGTATATACACACATATATATATACACAATATATACACACACATATACATATATATATATTTATAATATCAATATACATACAGTATGCTATATATATATTACATACTGTATGTATATATATATATATATATATATATATATATATATATATATATAGTGGCATTTCAGAAATGTATCCTTGCACACGTGTAGAGTTAGTGAATGGTCTACATAAAGTGACATAGAAAAAAAATCTGCATTAGCTCAAGTACCTATAAAAACTGGCAATAAAAACATAATAATAATTAACAACATTTTGGTTCCTTAATAGCGGCCCCAAAAGCTTGCAGCGGGGGGGCCCATGGACTTGTGTCCTCGGCAGTTCCCTAACGACAATCAAACAGAGGTAAACAGGCAAGCCGGCGTGCTGCGACAGAGCCAGCCGTGCCCCTCCGCAGGCCTTGTCACACTTTCCAGCGAGTGCTTAAAGGACGGCTTCTTTCCACCGTCTGGGGGGAAAAAGGGCCGATTTACTAAACACTGACATAAGCTGTTTGCACAGTTTACACTGACGTCGATTTTATTACCTACACTGCCACCGTGCTCGCTGCTGAAGACTTTCCAAGCGGCCTGAAGAGGACATGTGGAAAATCGTCACAACGGGAGTGAAGTCCCAACAGGCAAAACAAGGAATAAAGAAATTGTTTCCTCCCTGAATTAAACAAAAATCATTAATTTGTTGCTTTTTGTTTTTTGTTTTTATTACAATGTAGCAAAAAGAAGCGACTACTGAAGGTTGTGCATTAAGCATGGAGATTGCTGACATATAGGTCTTCCTCGGTGTAGTCGCTCCTCATAGGGTCCACCAGGGATGAGCAACACAGAGAGTTTTCATTTCCCTGAAATTGGGATAAAAATTGGGAATTTTTTTCCCTTTTGGCAAAATGCATTGAAGTCAAGAGGAAAGAAAAAGTGAAAATGTTTTTTTGGTGGTGATGAGTTGTGGTTGAATTAGGCTTTACATTGCTCCTGGCGGTTATATAGTTCCTTTCAACTTTCCCCAGTGTTGCTCAGTTGGGGGTCGCTTACATCTCCAAGATCCGCTCCATCAAATACAGCCCATAATAAGAAGCTGCACACCACAGATCCCTTTGAAAAAAACGTTATTGTTCTATCACTATTGAGGACACTCCACCCAGCTCCTCCCTTAGCGTGTTTCGTCTCTTACTGAGGCTCAACTGTAGAACTGACTGATCCAGAGCCGCTCTTGTGCCAAAAACAGCCCGTCATGGGCCTTCATTTTTTTATGTTTTTTCCACATAAAAAAATACAGGCAGCTAAAAAGAAAAATTGAAATAAAAAATTGAAAGCAACAGTACCCGCTTTCCCGCCACCCCATGGCAGATATACTGCTACAGGGCGGCAGGGGTGCGCAAAAACACGTATATATACGTGATTTTGCATTTCGGGGTAGGGGGCACAGCGAGCCGGGGGCACCCTACCCACGCCGCTATACACGGCCTCGGCTGTCAAGCACCAGGTCCCGACCGGTGATTACTCACCGGCACCTGGTGATCGTGGAGCATTACCAATGGGGGGAGAGAACAGTAAGTAAACAATACAGATCTCTCCCTTGTCAGCTCCTGCACACTGCTTTGTATGGCTCTGCATAGCAGTGTGTTTACAGTGCAAAAGCACGGCACACAGTTAACCCTTTGATCGCCCTCATGTTAACCCCTTCCTGCCCAGTGCCATTAGTACAGTGTCAGTGCTTTTTATTAGCACTGATCACTGTATTGGTGTCGCTGGGGATGTCAGTGACACCAAGTCAGTTCCCCCTAAGTGTGAGAATGCCCGCCGCAGTCCCGCTATAAGTCGCTGATCATTACAAGTAAAAATTTAAATTTTAAAAAATCCCAGTATCTATACCGCCATTTGTAGACGCTATAAGTTTCACGTAAAATACTTAATTTACAAATATTGTGAATTTTTTTAGCAAAGACACGGAGCAGAATACATTTTGGCCTAACTTGATGATGAAATTTTATTTTTTTACATTTTACTGGACATGTTTAATAGCAAAAAGTCAAAATATTGTTCTTTACTCAAGATTGTCGGTCTATTTTTTTTATAGCGTAAAAATAAAAAATGCACAAGCAATCAAATACCATTGAAAGAAAGCTCTATTCGTGGGGAAAAAAAGGATGTAAATTTCATTTGGGTGCAGCGTGGCATGACTGCGCAATTGTCAGTTAAATTAACTCAGTGCCGTAATGCAAAAAATAGCCTGGTCAGGAAGGGGGGGGGGGGGAATCCTCAGGAGGGCAAGTGGGTATACAAATAGTATTCAAAACACACACGAGGGAGAAAAAACTCATGCAAAACAACACTATACCACATTAAATATAATATACAAATGTTTTTAAAAATACATTTTCAAATATATGTCTTTAAAATTACGTTTAATCTACATTTTTGGAATGCATTTACAAATATAGGTAAAAATAATATGTTAAAATTACTTTTTTATATGTTTAAAACAAATCTGAAGGATATATTAAAAAAAATATATTTTTAAATATATGCATGTAGAAAATATATTTAAATTTACATCTTTTAGAATATGTGTTAACATTTTTTAGCGTAAGCCAATATATTGTAAATATATGTCACATATTGTATGTAATTTTTTTTCTAAATATATTGGAAATATATTTCTCTTCCATGTGGGTTGTCCTCACGGAGAACTGGGAACAAAGTAACTGATAGGTACGATTTAATACTCACAATTAGGGAGGTTTAGTACTACAGAACACCAGTCTTGCTCCTCTTCATCGAAACATAGGTGGGAGGTGCTCTGTTCCCACGTGGAAGAAAAATATATTTTAAATATATTTTAAAAATATTCTTCCTGAATATATTGACATATATTGTAATACTACAATTTTGGCTGTATTTAGTATATTAGAAAAAATAAATACAAAATAAATAAATAAATATATATATATATATATATATATATATATATACAGTACTGTATCTTGACATGCATTTTTTTTATATATTAAAGAATATATGAAAAAAAATTTTAAAAATACATTTTCAAATAGATGTCTTTGAAAGTACATGTAATCTACATTTTTGGAATGCATTTACAAATATATGTAAAAAAAAAATATGTTAAAATGACTTTTTTATATGATAAAAACAATTCTGAAGAATATATTTTAAAAAATATATTTTTAAATATATGCCTTTAGAAAATATATTTAAATTTAGATCTTTTAGAATACGTGTTAAATTTTTTAGCGCAAGCCAATATATTGTAAATATATGTCACATATTTTTTTTCTAAGTATATTGGAAATATATTTCTCTTCCATGTGGGTTGTCCTCACGGAGAACTGGGAACCAAGTAACTGATGGGTACGATTTAATGCTCACAATCAGAGAGGTTTAGGACTACAGAACACCAGTCTTGCTCCTCTTCATCGAAACATAGGTGGGAGGTGCTCTGTTTCCACTTGGAAGAAAAATATATTTTAAAAATATTCTTCCCAAATATATTGACATATATTTGTAATACTACAATTTTGGCTGTATTCAATATATTAAAAAAAAAAAAAAATATATATATATATATATATATATATATATATATATATATATATATATATATACAGTACTGTATGTTGACATGCTTTTTTTCTATGTTAAAGAATATATGAAATTTTTTTTTTTTAAATACATCTTCAAATAGATGTCTTTGAATGTACATTTAATCTACATTTCTGGAATGCATTTGCAAATATATGTAAACAAATATGTTAAAATTACTTTTTTTACTCCTCTTCATCGAAACATAGGTGGGAGGTGCTCTGATCCCAATTGGAAGAAAAATATATTTTAAATATATTTTAAAAATATTCCTCCCAAATATATTGACATATATTTGTAATATTACAATTTTGGCTGTATTCAATATATATATATATAAAAAAATATATATATATATATATATTTTAAAGAATATATGAAAAAAAAAATTTTGAAAATACATATTCAAATAGATGTCTTGAATGTACACTTAATCTACATTTTTGGAATGCATTTACAAATATATGTAAAAAAACAATATGTTAAAATGACTTTTTTATAAGCTTTAATATCACTTTAACAGAGCAAAAGGGACTAACGAGAAGTTCTAAGTTAGGATTTCCATACAATTTATTGGGTAGAGTGCCTAGCCTGCCGGATCACAGGCTCAGCCTTATGTGGTCCCAGGAAACCAAGTTACTGATATCCAAGGATAGACAATGCCTACCGTACCCAAGAAATATCAGGCTGGATAGAACAGAAGATCCTTAGGGATAAGATGTGTCTGCTCTATGTATGTAAATGTGTTTTTCAGGTGTCTGTAGTACACCATGCATGCAAAAGTCTAAATGAGTCTGGACCAGGGGCAGACTGACCATTCGGGGACTCAGGCACTGCCCGAGGGCCCAGGGTCAGTAGGAGGCCCCATGAGATGCCCCTGGTACCTTTTGTATGCTTTTTTGGGTGTGATTTGAGTGTGGGTGAGGACACAGGGGCCCCATGATTCCCTATTGCCCATGAGTTGTAAGTCCGTCCCTGGTCTGGACCCCATGGGTTTGTTACAACCCCATCTACCAGGTTCATTCAAGCGTCAGAACTTGGATAGGAACTCTTTCGTAGACCCAGAAACCATTATTCTGGCTCATCATTGTTACTCGGAAACACTCTCTTCTTACTCATGAGGGGCCCCTCTTCAACCAGTAGGTTGTGCAGCTTCCCCAACCTCCTCACCTTGTGCCCTCCCCTTGTCCTTGTGCACCCTCCCATCTCGTGGAGCTTACCCATGCCCCAATTTGTTCCTCCACCCCCTTTGCCCTCCCCCCCACCTTGTGCAGAGCTTTGACCTCCTGGCTGTGGTGCTGACCCTCCTCCAGACACTGGTAGCAAACGGGGGTGCAGGCAGCACGGTACAAAATCAGAAGCAGAGCCGAAGTCAGGAGCAGAGCCGAAGTCAGGAACAGAGCCGAAGTCAGGAGCAGAGCCGAAGTCAGGAACAGAGCCGAAGTCAGGAGCAGAGCCGAAGTCAGGAACCGGTATCAATCAGGAGAGGAATCAGAGTCAGCTCAGGAACAAGCCAGGTCAGTAGCAAGGGAATCACACAGGAACAAGCAGGACACGGGGGGAGCTGAAAACCAGTCAGCACTCAACATGGGCAGAGATACCCTTTAAATAGTGCGTCTGGCACCAATCTTCACCGTGCGTGTGCACGTGCGCGATCGTGCATTTCCATGCGCATGCGCACAACCGATCACTCTTCTCCGGACGTTTCTATGTGCATGCGCATATCTATTCGCAATTCGTCACACCAGAAATCCCTTACAACTCCACTGGAACCTTTCGCTACCGCTACCAATGTCCCTGTCAGATGGGGAAACTGTCCCTAACCTGTACACTCACATAAAGTGCACCAAACCCAGGGGCATCAGTCTTAAATAGACTCTGCCTGACCTAAAATGGCCACCAGGGTCATGTGGGGCATGTGCGGCATGTGCATCCAACTTGACCACTGCCCTAGTGACCAAGAAAATAATAGAGGAACAAAGATTCTCTAAGCCTTCCTCTCCCATCTGCAATGCAGCTGCAGACGAGCACCATCTGCAATGGAGAAAATAGACTGCAATTGCCTACATGTGCACCACCTTTTACTCCTCCCATGGCCCATGTATATATGCTGAAAGGGTGAGATGAAGGTACCTGTCCTCCTCCTAGCAGCTGCAGAGCAGACACTATCTTAAAGGGCCATGCAGGTTGTGCACTCTCTACGGGGACTATTGATCCTCTAATACAAAAAACTACCTGGAATGCTAGACCACACAAAAACTTGAGTTGGGTTAGATCCTCCTATGTCCCCCTACTCAACAATCAGCTCAGTCATCCCCTGACACCCCAAAGGCCCATCCTGCTTGTCCCTCTGTTCCTTCTCTGCTTCTTTTCCTTTTCTTTTTATTGAGCTTGCATCTCCAAGTACTGCCCACCTGTTTTTGGCCCTCTCTCTACCTGTTTTACTGAGAGACCTATTATTAATTAAGCTACAAACCCATAACAGGCCAAACAGACATTTTCTTCTGCCCTTTGTCTACCTTACCCTTCTTCTGGGGTGGTGACGTTAGCACCAGAAGGAGTCTCTCAAGTCTACAATAAAACTGGCCAAGCTATCCAGGGAAAAGTAGCTTTGATTCCCACCAACTTGAAAGGGTGGGAGGACCAGGGGTCGGTCGTCTCAGTATCCTAGAGATGTATTTCTTTTTTGAGCAATTTAGCTGAAACTTTTTCCTACAACTGTAAATTTGTAACATTTAATGAAAAAAAATATTGAAACAGAATAGGTGCATTATGATGACTTTTGCATATTTGTTTACTGATTGTTCTGGATGACTGAGAATTCTCAGTATATCATGGAGTCACTCCAGAGGTGAAGGTGAAAAGTTAAACACATAAGAAGAGGGGTAATTAGTCTTCAGTCACATATGGCACTTCTTGTAATGTGGGAAACAGATGGAAAGTGTTATTGGTCCATCGGCACGTGTCGGCACGCTCAGTAGCACATTAACAGCCGTCGCGGTTCAAGGTATCTTCGTGTGTGTTGTATCTTATCACTTTTACATACAAGCTACTCTACTGTGAGCTACGGAGTGTGTGTATACATTTACTATATATATATATATATATATATATATAGTATATATAATTAATTTATTTTAATTAGTTCACTGAACTTTTAATGTCTAGGCATGTGTGCAAATATTACCATATTCCCTTTTTTGTTTCTCCTACTGTTCCCAAGGATCTTGGCTACTGACCACAATGGTCCTGCTGGTTGATATATGCTCCCCCATAGCCAATGATAAAGTAAGCTTCAAAGAGGGGTCCTTAACAAAAACATGGTATCTCAATAGATTTGCATGTCCCAAGCTTGCAATTCCCCGCCAGTATACACTCCTAATTTAAAGAGGAACTTCCACCTCCCAATGAAAATCCAACTTTCCCCTCTCAATGAAAACCCAACTTTCACCTCCCAATGAAAACCCAACTTCCAATGAAAACCCAACTTTCACCACCCAATGAAACCCTTCTTCCACCTGCCAATGAAAACCCAACTTTTTTTCACGTCCCAATGAAAACCCAACTTTCACCTCCCAACGAAAACACAAATTCCACCTCCCAACGAAAACACAACTTTCACCTCCCAACGAAAACACAACTTTCACCTCCCAATCAAAACTCAACTTTCACGTCCCATTGAAAACCCAACTTTCACCTCCCAATGAAAACCCAACTTTCACCTCCCAATGAAAACCCAACTTTCACCTCCCAATGAAAACCAAACTTCCACCTCCCAATGAAACCCATCTTCCACCTCCCAATGAAAACCCAACTTTCACCTCCCAATGAAACCCATCTTCCACCTCCCAATGAAAACCCAACTTCCACCTCCCAATGTCTAGGCATGCGTGGAAATATGACCATATCCCCTTTTTTGTTTCTCCTACTGTTCCCAGGAATCTCAGCTAGTAGCCAGAATGGCCATGCTAGTTGAGGCATCCTCCCTCATAGCCAATGATAAAGGATTATGTAAGCTTCAAAGAGGAGTCCTTAACAAAAACATCTCCGGTGTCTCTCTAGATCGGGGCGGACTGACAACTCATGGGGCCCCCGGGCAATAGGGGATCATGAGGCCTTGCCCAAACTCAAAAAAGCCTATGAAAAAGGTACCAGGGGCATCTCCTGGGGCCCCCTACTGGCCCTGGGCCCTCGGGTGGTGCCCGAGTTTCCAAATGGTCTATCCGCCCCTGCTCTAGATATGCATGTTCCCAGCTTGTGATTCCCTGCCAGGATGAATATACACTCCTAATTTAAAGAGAAACTTCCACCTCCAAATAAAAAACCTAACTTCTACCTCACAATGTAAACCAAACATTCAGCCCCCCCAGTGAAAACCCCACTTTCACCTCCCAATGAAAACCCAACTTTCACTTCCCAGTAAAAACCCAACTTCCAACTCCCAATGCAAACCTATCTTGCACCTCCCAACGAAAACCCAACTTTTACCTCCCAATGAAAACCCAACTTCAACCTCCCAATGAAAACCCAACTTCAACCTCCCAATGAAAACCCAATGTCATATACCCATTTCTCTTTATGTCATGCAGTGTCCTCCTCTCTTGCACCACTCACCTACTTTATTTCCCATCATCATCTTCCTCTTGTATGTCATATAAAGCTATCTGTCTCTTCTCGGTTCTTGCAACTGAGCCCCCCCCCCCCCCCGTGACATTGCACCCGATTTCGCATATAAGCAGGATTCTATGAATGGTGGAATTGTAATGTCTACTGGAACATCAGTTTCTAAGGAGGCTACAGGAGAAGAGTTAAGCACCATTCTCACCCAGAGAAGTATCAAAGCAGGATGGAAAAGAAGAAAAAAAATATATGAATGGAAACCAATAATTAAAAAAAAAATGTCTTTACCATATTGTGGAGGATTAGAATGGTGTGAAGTGTATATTTTGCTGGAAAAGAAAACAAAATGCTACAAGGCTACCCACCAATATATGAATAGATACAATATACATATACAATGTATAAAAAGCTGACATCAGCGTCTTGTAGAGTCCTTCCTCTTTTCCTTTGGAGACCGCAATGGGCAATCCCTTCTGTACAGTGCAGAGCTTATATACTGATCAGGGGCGGACTGACCATTTGGAAACTCGGGCACTGCCCGAGGGCCCGGGGTCAGTAGGGGGCCCCATGAGATGCCCCTGGTACCTTTTTCATAGGCTTTTTTGAGTTTGGGCAAGGACACAGGGGCCCCATGATCCCCTATTGCCCGGGGGGCTCCATGAGTTGTCAGTCCACCCCTGATACTGATGCAAGAGTTCCAGAAAGATCAGTGCCATGATGAACCCCAGGATGTGTGTTCACATTGACCTGGGCTCACAGGAAATGGGTTGGATGACACTGGCCATTCTTTAACCTGAAAGAAGACCGATGCTGGATCAGAGATTGGGGAGTTTGCAGGGCGCATCACTGGAGCTCCTCTCCAACACTGTCCCCTGAAGACTCGTCGCTTCCCAAGCATTGTAGTGAAAGCGGTAGCTTTTTCTAATGTAAAGGATGGAACTCAGCGAGCGCTTACAGATAGAGCAGCTTGTACACTAAAAAGGAAACCATAAGGTTTTTAATAATTAATAGGTAATTTTTTTTCTTTTGATTAAAAAATGCCGAGCAGTTAAAAAATAGAAAAAGCTACCTGTATGTAAATCACGTAGTGCAGCACTAAAATTATAGGAGACCTTAAAATCAAGCAAATAAAAAGTCAATAGATATAAATATAGAAGCCTGAGGCTACAAGTTCATGATACAGTTGCCAGTAAAGCCCTTAAATCATAAATATAGGTAAATAAATTAAAATAAAAAATACGTAATAAGTATTTGATGTCCAGTCAAAACAAGCATTAAAATGGATAAATAAATAAATGAATGTTCAATATAGGCGCAAGAAAATTATTCTGGAGAGGTGACTCAGATAATCCCAGTGAAATTATAGTGAAATGATAATTCCAGGACAGAGGGGACCTCTGGTTTACTGATGTTAATGCGCATATAAATTGCACCTCTGGTGAGTGTGCAATTTTACCATTTTCCTGCACGTCACCGGATCATATGCTTCACTGAGATTATCTGAGTCACTTATCCAGAATAATTTTCTTCCACCTATATTAAACATTCATTTATAATATCCATAATAATATAGGTGCAAGAAAATTATTCTGGACCAATGATGAAGGAGTTTTTGTTCAAGGGGTGTAAAGTCAACTGACCACCAATAAGGAGGGATTGCTGTTGGAGGTTTAAAGTACCCCTGACCACCAATGCTGGACGGTTTGTTGGGGGGTTTAAAATGCCACAGATGACCATGCAGTGCAATTTGAGCCCATTAAAAATGAATGACCTCACATCACACTGCAATGAATCGCATGTGAATCGCACAGGACTGTGTAGCGAGTTCCTGCAGGATTCATAGTGTGAATTGGGGGATAAAAGATGTCTAAGATAACCAACCAGAATGCTGTACATTGCAATATAACACGTTGCGTGCCGTATGGTTGTCGTTAGGGATTCCTCAGGATGGTGTTGTTCTTCGGCCAGACAGCAGTAATGAAAATGTGGACTTTTGCCTTTTATGAGCGCAGTATGGAGGATCTCACACTGTTCTGCTGATAGATTTACGGCCTGCTGTGCTTAGCGCACCATGTGTAAGGTAAATTAAGCGGCCACCCAGCGGGGAGCCTGCAGGTGAAATGATGACCCATGACAAGGGGAGCAGATGCCGGGACGTCCTCCAAGGAGGCCTGAGCCTGCAGGTGCATCACTCAGGGGATCAAAGAGTCCCATAATTCACATCCTAGACCAGGGAGGGGAGGAGGGAGACGGGTTACTAATTGTATCTAGAAAACATCCACTGAGATCTATTATATATTTCTTCTTCCTTCCTTCTTGATTCTCCTTCCACCTTCATCTAGATTTATCCTCCTTCTTTCCTTTCTAACTTTCTTCATCCAGATCACTGGTATCCAAACTGCAGCCCTGTGGCCAGATACGGCCTTTGCTTGCCTGTATCCGAACCTTAAGGCACTATTCCTCCCACTGACACCAACAATGGGACATTATTCCTCCCACTGATACCAATGATGGGACACTATTCCTCCCACTGACACCAACAATGGGACATTATTCCTCCCACTGATACCAATGATGGGACACTATTCCTCCCACTGACACCAACAATGGGACATTATTCCTCCCACTGAAACCAACAATGGGACATTATTCCTCCCACTGACACCAATGATGGGACATTATTCCTCCCACTGATACCAATGATGGGGCACTATTCCTCCCACTGATACCAATGATGGGGCACTATTCCTCCCACTGACACCAATGATAGGGCACTATTCCTCCCACTGACACCAATGATGGGGCTCTATTCCTCCCACTGATACCAATGATGGGGCACTATTCCTCCCACTGATACCAATGATGGGGCACTATTCCTCCCACTGACACCAATGATGGGGCACTATTCCTCCCACTGACACCAACGATGGGGCACTATTCCTCCCACTGACACCAATGATGGGGCACTATTCCTCCCACTGACACCAACGATGGGGCACTATTCCTCCCACTGACACCAATGATGGGGCACTATTCCTCCCACTGATACCAACGATGGGGCACTATTCCTCCCACTGATACCAACGATGGGGCAATATTCCTCCCACTGATACCAACGATGGGGCTCTATTCCTCCCACTGACACCAATGATGGGGCACTATTCCTCCCACTGACACCAATGATGGGGCACTATTCCTCCCACTGACACCAATGATGGGGCACTATTCCTCCCACTGACACCAATGATGAGGCATTATTCCTCCCACTGACACCAATGATGAGGCATTATTCCTCCCACTGACACCAATGATGAGGCATTATTCCTCCCACTGACACCAATGATGAGGCATTATTCCTCTCACTAACACCAACAATGGGGCATTATTCCTCCCACTGACACCAATGATGAGGCATTATTCCTCTCACTAACACCAACAATGGGGCATTATTCCTCCCACTGATACCAATGATGGGACACTATTCCTCCCACGGATACCAATGATGGGACACTATTCCTCCCACTGACACCAATGATGTGGCACTATTCCTCCCACTGACACCAATGATGGGGCACTATTCCTCCCACTGATACCAATGATGGGGCACTATTCCTCCCACTGATACCAATGATGGGGCACAATTCCTCCCACTGATACCAATGATGGGACACTATTCCTCCCACTGACACCAATGATGGGGCACTATTCCTCCCACTGTCACCAATGGTGACGATAGTCTGAAGAACAGTAAACAGTCCTTTTCTTTAGAAAGTCAGGAGACCCCTGATATACAGTCAGGTCCATAAATATTGGGACATCGACACAATTCTAACATTTTTGGCTCTATACACCACCACAATGGATTTGAAATGAAATGAACAAGATGTGCTTTAACTGCAGACTGGCAGCTTTAATTTGAGGGTATTTACATCCAAATCAGGTGAACGGTGTAGGAATTACAACAGTTTGCATATGTGCCTCCTACTTGTTAAGGGACCAAAAGTAATGGGACAGTTGGCTTCTCAGCTGTTCCAAGGCCAGGTGTGTGTTATTCCATCATTATCCCAATTACAATGAGCAGATAAAAGGTCCAGAGTTCATTTCAAGTGTGCTATTTGCATTTGGAATCTGTTGCTGTCAACTCTCAAGATGAGATCCAAAGAGCTGTCACTATCAGTGAAGCCATCATTAGGCTGAAAAAACAAAACAAACCCATCAGAGAGATAGCAAAAACATTAGGCGTGGCCAAAACAACTGTTTGGAACATTCTTAAAAAGAAGGAACGCACCGGTGAGCTCAGCAACACCAAAAGACCCGGAAGACCACAGAAAACAACTGTGGTGGATGACCGAAGAATTCTTTCCCTGGTGAAGAAAACACCCTTCACAACAGTTGGCCAGATCAAGAACACCCTCCAGGAGGTAGGTGTATGTGTGTCAAAGTCACCAATCAAGAGAAGACTTCACCAGAGTGAATACAGAGGGTTCACCACAAGATGGAAACCATTGGTGAGCCTCAAAAACAGGAAGGCCAGATTAGAGTTTGCCAAACGACATGTAAAAAAGCCTTCACAGTTCTGGAACAACATCCTATGGACAGATGAGACCGACATCAACTTGTACCAGAGTGATGGGAAGAGAAGAGTATGGAGAAGGAAAGGAACTGCTCATGATCCTAAGCATACCACCTCATCAGTGATCATGGTGGTGGTAGTGTCATGGCGTGGGCATGTATGGCTGCCAATGGAACTGCTTCTCTTGTATTTATTGATGATGTGACTGCTGACAGAAGCAGCCGGATGAATTCTGAAGTGTTTCGGGAATATTATCTGCTCATATTCAGCCAAATGCTTCACAACTCATTGGACGCTTCACAGTGCAGATGGAAAATGACCCAAAGCAGACTGCAAAAGCAACCAAAGAGTTTAAGGGAAAGAAGTGGAATGTTCTGCAATGGCCAAGTCAATCACCTGACCTGAATCTGATTGAGCATTTCACTTGCTGAAGACAAAACTGAAGGGAAAATGCCCCAAGAACAAGCAGGAACTGAAGACAGTTGCAGTAGAGGCCTGGCAGAGCATCACCAGGGATGACACCCAGCGTCTGGTGATGTCTATGCGTTCCACACTTCAGGCTGTAATTGACTGCAAAGGATTTGCAACCAAGTATTAAAAAGTGAAAGTTTGATTTATGATTATTATTCCATCCCATTACTTTTGGTCCCTTAACAAGTGGGAGGCACATATGCAAACTGTTGTAATTCCTACACCGTTCACCTGATTTGGATGTAAATACCCTCAAATTAAAGCTGACAGTCTGCAGTTAAAGCACATCTTGTTCGTTTCATTTCAAATCCATTGTGGTGGTGTATAGAGCCAAAAATGTTAGAATTGTGTCGATGTCCCAATATTTATGGACCTGACTGTAAATTGCTCTATATTCCTTCCTTCCTCTAAATCTATCATCCCTCCCTCCTACATCTACATTTATCCTTCTTCCTCGATTTCCTTTTTTTCTTCATCTAGATTGATCTTTTTCCTTCCTTCCTCTGGATCTTCCTTTCTTCTTTCCAATCAAGCTTCCTTCCTTCCTTCCTCTATATCCTCTTTCGTTCGTCTAGATTGATACCTCCTTCATCTAGATTTATTTATCTTCCTTCCTTCCTCTAAATGTGTCTTCTTTTCTTCCTTTCCTTCTTTTTTCATCCAGATCATCCTTCCTTCCTCTAGATCAGCGGTTCTCAACCTGGGGGTCGCGACCCCTTTGGGGGTCGAACGACCATTTCCCAGGGGTCGCCTAAGACCATCGGAAAACACATATTTCCGATGGTCTTAGGAACCGAGACACCACTGCTGTCTCCGCGATGTGTGGGCGGGATGATACGCTGCTCCTGTCACCTGGCCACACCTCCGAGATCGCTCAGCAGCTCCGCCTCCTCGCCGCTGATTGGCCACCGGAACTGTAGCTCAGGAGAGGCACACAGGCGGCCAATCACCGGCGAGGAGGTGGAGCTTGGAGAGGAGGAGCCGAGCGGCAGCGCGCGTACATCAAAGAAGACCGAGGGAGCTGCCGGAGCGAGTGAAGAGGAGAGCGGCCAGAGAAGGAAGACAGCTGACAGGTAAGTGAGAGAGCGAGCCCAGGCTGGAGCAGGGGTCAGCAAAGTAAGTATCATTGGTGTCAGTGGGAGGAATAGTGCCCCATCATTTGTGTCACTAATACCAACGATGGGGCACTATTCCTCCCCCCACTGACACCAACGATGGGGCACTATTCCTCCCCCCACTGACACCAACGATGGGGCACTATTCCTCCCCCCACTGACACCAACGATGTGGCACTATTCCTCCCCCCACTGACACCAACGATGTGGCACTATTCCTCCCCCCACTGACACCAACGATGGGGCACTATTCCTCCCCCCACTGACACCAACGATGGGGCAGTATTCCTCCCCCCACTGACACCAACGATGGGGCACTATTCCTCCCCCCACTGACACCAACGATGGGGCACTATTCCTCCCCCCACTGACACCAACGATGGGGCACTATTCCTCCCCCCACTGACACCAACGATGGGGCACTATTCCTCCCCCCACTGACACCAACGATGGGGCACTATTCTCCCCTCCACCACACTGACATCAATGATGGGGCACTATTCCTCCCACTGACACCAATGATGGGGCACTATTCCTCCCCCCACTGACACCAACGATGGGACACTATTTCCCCCCCCCCTGACCCCAATGATGGGGCACTATTCTCCCCTCCACCACACTGACATCAATGATGGGGCACTATTTCTCCCACTGACACCAATGATGGGGCACTATTCCTCCCACTGACACCAATGATGTGGCACTATTCCTCCCACTGACACCAGTGATGGGGCACTACTCCCACTGACACCAGTGATGGGGCACTATTCCTCCCACTGACACCAGTGATGGAGCACTACTCCTCCCACTGACACCAGTGATGGGGCACTACTCCCCCCACTGACACCAGTGATGGAGCACTACTCCCCCCACTGACACCAATGATGGGGCACTACTCCCCCCACTGACACCAATGATGGGGCACTACTCCTCCCACTGACACCAATGATGGGGCACTATTCCTCCCACTGACACCAATGATGGGGCACTATTCCTCCCACTGACTCCAACGATGGGGCACTATTCCTCCCACTGACACCAACGATGGGGCACTATTCCTCCCACTGACACCAACGATGGGGCACTATTCCTCCCACTGACACCAACGATGGGGCACTATTCCTCCCACTGACACCAACGATGGGGCACTATTCCTCCCACTGACACCAACGACGGGGCACTATTCCTCCCACTGACACCAACGACGGGGCACTATTCCTCCCACTGACACCAACGATGGGGCACTATTCCTCCCACTGACACCAGTGATGGGGCACTATTCCTCCCACTGACACCAGTGATGGGGCACTATTCATCCCACTGACATCAGTGATGGGGCACTATTCCTCCCACTGACACCAGTGATGGGGCACTATTCCTCCCACTGACACCAGTGATGGGGCACTATTCATCCCACTGACATCAGTGATGGGGCACTATTCCTCCCACTGATACCAATGATGGGGCACTATTCATCCCACTGACATCAGTGATGGGACACTATTCCTCCCACTGACACCAATGATGGGACACTATTCCTCCCACTGATACCAACAATGGGGCACTATTCATCCCACTGACACCAATGATGGGGCACTATTCCTCCCACTGATACCAACAATGGGGCACTATTCATCCCACTGACATCAGTGATGGGGCACTACTCCTTCCACTGACACCAATGACATGGCACTACTCCTCCCACTGCAAAATTACAGTTATGAAGTAGCAATGAAAATAATTTTATGGTTGGGGGTCACCACAACATGAGGAACTGTATTAAGGGGTCGCGGCATTAGAAAGGTTGAGAACCACTGCTCTAGATCAATTTTTCTTCCTTCCTTCCCTCTCTTCCTCTGGATTTTCCTTCCTTCCTTCCTCTAGATCCTCCTTCCTTCTTCAAGATTGATCTTCCTTCCTTCCTTCCTCTAAATTTGTCTTCTTTTCTTCCTTTCCTTCTTTTTTCATCCAGATCAACCTTCCTTCCTCTAGATCGATTTTTTTTCCTTCCTTCCTCTAGCTTCTTTCTTTCTTTTTTTTTGTGATTTGGGGACTTTTGCATTTTCACATGCTGCTTTCTTGGTGGAGGGCCCCTTTAAAGTAGATTTCAGGCCCAGCAAGGTGACATTCAGTTTGTTTTTTGTCACAATTAATTTCTAAGTTTTTTTTTTTTTTTAACATAAAATACATATTTTGTACACATTTAAAATGATTGAAAATGACCTCTGAAATGACATTAAAGCTGAAATATAATATGGTTATATTTTGTCTTCCTCCCTCCTCACCTCTTCAACATGATAATTACTTTTTTTTAACTTTTCGTTTTCATTATCTACCTTATTTTAGCCATCACAGAGCCTCTTTGCTTCTCTATGCAATGCAGGCAGATCATGGCTGGTGAAAGGGGTTGGGGCAGGGTGCTGTATATAGCTTCCTAGAAACATAACATCACCCTGCTTCAGTACTCCCCTCAGGAGCCCTCATTCCTGGTGCAAGCAGTGGGCTGGCTCTTGGGAGGACTTATTCAAATGCCTTGATGGGTGGATGTTCCTATTTTTGCATACAGACCACCCAAAGTAACCTATTACAGGTACTTATGCAGAACCATCAATTTCAGTGGCATCCCGAGGCAGGTGCGGGGGCTGCACGCCGCACTGGGTGACACCTACCGCACGGGGTGACACCGGACCCGCTCCACAAAAAGGTAAGTTGTAAAGAAAGCCGACGATCCCCGCAGGATGGATGGGATCTGCGGATTGAACATAATGGATTGGAGTCCGATCCATTATACTCCCCAATCCGCAGATCTGATCCATCGTGAGGGGATCGTCGGCTTTCTTTACAACTTACCTTTTTGTGGAGCGGGTCCGGTGTCACCCCATATAGGTTGCATGCCGACGATCCCCGCAGGATGGATTGGATCTGTGGATTGGGGAGCATTCTGCTCAATCCGCAGATCTGATCCATTCTGCGGGGATCGTCGGAGGGGGTGTCACCGAGTGTTACCGCACCGGGTGACACCAACCCTAGGGACGCCCCTGATCAATTTATACAGGGCTTTGTACATTCACATCAGTTCCTGCTCTCAAAGAGCGTGCAAAGTCCCTAACATTCATACATACACTAGGGCCAAGTAACCTACCAGCAGGGGCGGACTGACCATTTGGAAACTCAGGCACTGCCCGAGGGCCCGGGGTCAGTAGGGGGCCCCATGAGATGCCCCTGGTACCTTTTTCATAGGCTTTTTTGAGTTTGAGCAAGGACACAGGGGCCTCATGATCCCCTATTGCCCGGGGGCCCCATGAGTTGTCAGTCCACCCCTGCCTACCGGCATGCCTTTAGAGTGTGTGAGGAAACTCACGCAGGCACAGGGAGAATGTGCAAACTCCATGCAGGTGGTGCCGTGGTTGGGATTCAAACCATGAACCAGGGGCGGACTGACCATTCAAGCACTCAGGCACTGCCCGAGGGCTTGGGCTCAGTAGGGGGCCACTTGAAATGCCCCTGGTACCTTTTATAGGCTTTTTTGGGTGTGCTTTGAGTGTGGGCAAGGACACAGGGGCCCCATGATCCCCTATTGCCCAGGGGCCCCATGAGTTGTCAGTCCACCCCTGCCAACAACCCTAGTGTTGCTAGGTGGAAGTGCTAACCACTTAGCCACTGTGCTGCCCACCTGAGCCTCCATGATTGAAAAAACCTGGGACCCAGTACATGAAAGGGGGTGAGGCTAGGGATAGTCAGGATGGGGAGAAAAGCGCTAGATGATGCTGGGCACCCTCCAGCCAGGAAAAGAGGCGGAGCTTTATCTGACTTGCTGTGGCTTCTAATGTACATTGTGAGAAGCTCACAGTGTGCAGTGAAATCAGAGTGAGCAGGTTTAGTCCAGGATAGGAGGGAAGGCTGGAGGTCAGATTTCACGTTAGTAATTGGGTCTACATCTACTTATGATAGCCCCGCAGACAGGGGTGGACTGACAACTCATGGGGCCCCCGGGCAATAGGGGATCATGGGGCCCCTGTGTCCTTGCCCAAACTCAAAAAACCCTATGAAAAAGGTACCAGGGGCATCTCATGGGGCCCCCTACTGACCCCGGGCCCTCGGGCAGTGCCGAGTTTCCAAATGGTCAGTCCGCCCCTGCCTGCAGATCTCAGTAGCGTGCGCGCGGCGCTTCGGGTTCTTACACAATGTCCCACCGACCCGTCGGAGGAGGAGTAGCTGCGCGCGCTCACACCGTCTGCTGCAAAATCGTCCCATACGAAGAGGCAATAAAGTGAAGTAAACAGTTCCCCGGACCACCTAGAGGTCTCCTCCGCGTCCCCCCCTCACTATGATCCCTTCACAGGGCTGCCCAGTGTGTTCGCCATTCGGAGGAAGAGACGGCCAGATGAGACCGCTGGAAACACCTGCACGCCGGATTCAAATGAATGAATGGAAAACAGAAAAAAAAAAATCTCAGAACACAAATACGTGTGAGATGACGGCGGGGTGGCCCGATGGGTGCGTTGAGGGTTTCCGCGTGTTTGTCGAGATTTACGATTTGGTAGAAGGAGCTTCAGAAACAGTCAATACATCAGTCATTTCACGCCACATTGAGAGGCCGCGTCAGACTTTCCTCCCAGCCACCGACGCTTCTCAAATCCCGCTATCTGGACCGCGAGGAGCTCGGCCAAAGAGACAGAATATTAAAAATGTCAACTGTAACAATAGTATGTGGCGCTGACCCCCCCCGGGGGGAGCCACTGGTTCTTGGGTCCCCTGTTTCCAGTGCCCACCACTCTGCAAGCAGCAGCACACTCCCCGAAGGGCGAATATTTAATACGGCGATATAAGCAACGATCCAAAGAAATGGAAACCGCAATCATCAGACGAACAGAAAACAAAAACAGGCGCAAAGAGGGTATACAGTTGGTGTAGTCCCACACGCAGGGCCGGCGCTACCACTAGGAAAACTAGTAAACAAAACAAAAAGTGACAACTCATGGGGCCCCCGGCAATAGGGAATCATGGGGCCCCGTGTCCTTGCCCACACTCAAACCACACCCAAAAAATGCCAGGAGCATCTCAAGGGGCCCCCTTCTGCCCAAGTTCACAAATGGTCAGTCCGCCCCTGGCTGCACCCCAACTGAAAATCCATATCAGTGACCTGGCAGGTGCACGATCCACAGTGGCTCATCTGTTGAAAGTATCAAAAAGTGGAAAAATTAAATCCGCACTACCACCACTGCACTAAAATCTTCTTTATTGTGAAGACCACACAAAGATCACATCAAAGATGCAGTAGGTTGACGCGCTTCGGCTACACAGCCCTAGTC